>NW_026732105.1:0-127500 GCF_028476545.2 Physella acuta | reverse complement strand
GTGTGAGTTTGTGGTGTCAGGAGTATTGATGTAAGCCAGTGATGTAAGAAGTTTTGATGTGTCTATGATGTAAGGAGTTTTGGTGTTAGTGTGCAATGTCTGGAATTTTTGTGTAAGTCTGTGATGTAAGGAGTTTGTAAGTGGATGTAAGGAGTTTTGGTATAAGTGTAATGTAAGAAGGTTTGATGTAAGTCTGTGATGTAAGGAGTTTTGGTGTGTGATGTAAGAGGTTTTGATGTGAGTCTGTGATTTAAGAGATTTTTGTGTAAATCTCACGTGTAATGACTCGGAAGAGTGTGGTGTAAGTATGTCGTGAAAGGAGTTTTTATGTAAATCTGGTGTGCAAAGAGTGTGGTGTAAGTATGTCGTGAAAGGAGTTTTTATGTAAATCTGGTATGTAAAGAGTGTGGTGTAAGTATGTCGTGAAAGGAGTTTTTATGTAAATCGGGCGTGTAAAGAGTGTGGTGTAAGTATGTCGTGAAAGGAGTTTTTATGTAAATCGGGCGTGTAAAGAGTGTGGTGTAAGTATGTCGTGAAAGGAATTTTTATGTAAATCGGGCGTGTAAGAAGCTTTGGTAATGGTTTTGTCCGGATCCGACAAGGAATGAAAACGGTTATCGTCGCGACCAGCGCGCTAATGGCGTTAGAACGGCGGTCTGACCTTAGAGCGGACGTCTGGGAGGTCTGATGTAATCGATGAAAGATCACCAGACAGTTGTTGAAGGACCTCTACCGGTATCTTAGTCCTGGGGAGCTAGGGGAGAGGGGGGGGGGGGGGCTCTACCAGCATCTTAGTCCTAAGAGCTGGGGGGGGGGCCCTCTACCAGCATTTCAGTCATGGGAGGGGGGGGGGGGGTGAGAAGAGGGGTGATAGAGATTGCCGCTGATGTAGAATTTGCTTTTGAGGAACAAATATTTAAGCCTTTTATAATATTGTCGCCTCTGTGGGATAAAGACTAGCCTAGGTTATCTGTTATTCCTTATTGTTACATGATCAGAGCCATTTATAAAATTATGATTCAAAGGATTTGCTACGACCTAATGGTAGCCGGTTTAGAAATAAAATCGTCAAGCGCTAAAATTATATAGTGCTGTTTATGTATGCTTCTGGGGTATAGTATCTCCGTATATCTCCGTATATCGCAATCAAGAACAGGTGTAGCTCTCTATACACGTGTTAATATTTAAAGTACCCCGCCCCCCAAACACACGTAACAAATAGGCAAGCATGAAACCCATAGACTGGCATGCAATCCCGTCTTCCTTAACCTCACATATAGATCTAACATACAGACATACAAACCGTCCCGACATACTCCCTCCTCCCCTCCCCTTGCCTAAGGGTGGCATATCTGTAAGTTTAAACCTTTGAACATTAAAAAAAAAAATTCATAAAAAACGTTTTAATAACAAGCTTTTATGTAACAATGCACTAAAAAGTAGAAAATAAATTATAGACTACTATTTAAATAACTATAAAGAAAAGCGTGGGTCACTTTAGTATCTATTGGATACCTTTACTAATGTTAAGGAAGACACCCACGCTTTTCTTTATAGTTATTTAAATAGTAGTCTATAATTTATTTTCTACTTTTTAGTGCATTGTTACATAAAAGCTTGTTATTAAAACGTTTTTTTATGAATTTTTTTTCAGTACTTTACATGTTTTATTTACAATAGAGTTACATGACTAAAAACCATTGCGCGCCTACTGAACATCACGTTCAGTAGGCGCGCAATGGTTTTTGAACGCAGCCATTACGTGATGGCGCAGCTATTGAAGGTGATGACGCGTGTGGTGTGGTTGGCTAGACATGCCTACTAATTCGGTCCAAATTTTAATTAATTCATAAAAAATTAATTAGGCATCCAATTAAGTCAAATTTAGTTTCAGATTGCATTGTCTTCATGTCTTGACCCACGTGCCAACTGTGAATCGTGTCGGTCAAGTAGAAGTTTCCGAATTTTCATTCCAGCGTTTCCGTCTAGACTGACGACTGACGACTTACGACAGACAGAGGAAGTGAGTTAAATAAAAGCTTGTAAAAACAGAATTCGGTTAATAGCTTAACTTGGATTTTTTAAAAAATAAAATGCCATGATTTCGTTTTTTATTTCTAAAAAGTATACTTTCCTTATTTAAAAAAAAAAAAAAAAACAACAACGAAAAACGCACTAAAAATCATTGTCTGAAAGGTCAAGTTTCCTGAAAACTGCAATTTTTTTATCGTCGTAAGAAAATATGCGAACGTCGATGTAAAACGAATTTATATCTGCTCCAATGTATTTGTGGAGGGGGTGGGGTGGGAGGGACTGCCAGGGGAGAGGGGAAAGCAGGTAGAATCAGGAAGCATCCGGAAACTGGCATTAGGGCTAATATTGGGGGATTATGGGAGGAAACGTTTAGACACTGGCATCATGGGTGTGTCAGATGTTAGGGGAAAACTGGACGATAACGGCGTTATGCTAGAGGTGATGTTATAGGGGATGTTATTCGTAATATTATAGGTGATGTGTTATAAATGATTTTATTTTACAGGTGATGTCATGGGTGATGTTATAGGTGATGTTATAGGTGGTGTTATAGGTCATGTTTAAGATGATATTGTACGTGATGTTATAGGTAATGTTGTAAGTCATGTTATGTTACAGGTAATGTTGTAGGTGATGCTATTTGTGACGTAATAGATAATATCATATAGGTGATGTTATGTTATTGGTGATGTTATAGGTAATGTTATTTCTTAGGTGACGTTATCTTGAAGGTTAAATTATGTACATTTGATGTTATAGAAAATATGATGTTAGGGTATAGATGACATTATGTTATAGTAATGTTTTAGAATAGATGATGTAGTTATAGCCAGAGGCGTAGCGGGGGGGGGGGGCGGGGGGGTGCGGACCACACCGGGTGACACCTTCTAAGGAGTGACACCAAGGCAAGAAATAGCAAAATATATAGAGAAAACTTGAGGGGTGGGGGGGGGGGTGCAAATCGAAAGTTTTGGGGGGGGGGGTGCAAAACGAAAATTTGAAAGTTTGTCCCCGGGAAGGGTCGCTATGCCTCTGGGGGGGGGGGGGGTGACACCATTAAGTGCCGCACCGGGTGACACCCGACCTCGCTACGCCACTGGTTATAGTTGAGATAGTATAGTTCAGATGATGTTACTATTATGTTATGTGAAGGTTTTGTGTTTCAAGAAATACATTTATTACTATAGAAGACAATAATAATATATAGGGGGATGAAATAATATATATCCTATAATTTAGATTATATTGTGCGTAAGTTTATTTAATATTAAACTTGAATTTATAATTTTAAAGATGCATGCCTACTTATACAAGAAAAAATAAATATTTAAATTTAGACAAGGAATGCCGTGATAAGGGCGGTGTGGTGGGGGGTGGGCGGTGTGGTGGGGTTGGGGGTGTTGGGAGTGGGGAGGGAAGTAACTCAGGACATTCACCTCACCGGAAGTGTCAAGACGACACAGACAGGTCATTCAGTGCTTTAAAAAAAACCTGGCTCTATTTACAGGGCCTTACCGGCAAGTTCCGTGAACTCAGGGCGTACAACGAACTGTGTTTGTTTAATGGACGTCTTGGACGTAAAACCAACATCCACTTTATTGGTGATTATTTACTGTGATCACGGTGTAGAAGAGTTCTATTGCTTTATTGATCCGTTAAGGAATTTGTTCCAGGCAGGAATATTAAATTTTAATTCAGTTTTTTTTTTTTTTAAATCCATTACCTCACCACGTGTATTGACCAGAATTTTCCGGCATAGATGAATATTTATTTTTTATATTTGACCAGGCATTCAGATAACGGCTGGAAATGTATGAGCATTTAGTCTTATAGAATTAGCCAGTTTTTTTCAATTTATTTTGTGATCAGCTCTAATAAGCGTAGCGATCTTTTAAATCTTTAATTTCGATGGATTCGCCAATGCTACATACAATTTTTGGGAATGTTTATTTCTCTTTCAAATTCGATTACCTTTAATTAGCGTTTCTTAAAATATCTGGTACCGTCTGCATTATTTTTGTTTTCTTTAGTTCGAGAATGGGGTTACAAAAATATGAACGTGTGTTTAAAAGAGCATAGCTCTTTGTACGATTCCTGTGATTAATTTTATTTGAGCAATGTTGTTTTTCAAATGGTCTGAGCAATAGAATTTTTTTCCGAACACAAATTCTACAGGACCCATGGCGCTTTCAATTTGCCAAATTTATACATTAATCTTATAAAATATCGATGCGGCCATGTAACAAGCTTATAAACATAACGGAGCGTCATTATTAAACAATGTTTTTTAACCAAAGTTTAGAGATTTAAACCTAATGAGGTTTCCAGATACCAAATACCTATAAACTTTAGAGGTTTGCAAATACAAATCATAAAAACTTATAGAAGTTTGCAAATACAAATTATATAAAACCTATGAAGATTTACAAATACAAATCACAAAAACCGATGAAGGTTTATAAATACAAATTATATAAACCTATTGAGGTTTACAAATACAAATCACATCAACCTATAGAGGTTTTCAAATACAAATCATAAAAACCTATGTAGTTTTACAATACAAATTCTATAAACCTATGGTGGTTTACAAATACAAATCATATAAACTTTAGAGGTAGGCCTATACTAATATTAATCATACAAACCTATGGAGGTTTGCTAATACAAGTTATATAAACCTATGGAGCTTGGAAAATACAAATCATATAAACCTTTAGATGTTTACGAATAGTAATAAAATGTTTACGAATAATAATCATATAAACCTACGGAGGTTTGCAATAACAAATCATACAGTGACTTATTTTCTAGACCAAGTCCATCGGTCTATTAAAGTACTTCTACGCCGTACAAAATCCACTAAAAATCAAACCACGCGTCAGACCTCAAACAACAAAGTTGTTTTTCTGTATATACGTCATCAAACTCCCAATAAACAACCGTCAACTTCATCATTAAGCAAAGACCCCCCGTCCCCCCGGGCAAAGTTTGGACGGCACGCCTTACACTTACACGTGATAGAATAATGTAAGATTACCTGCCCGTTACAGGTAATAAATACCTGGACGATTGATTGCTATACCTCAGACGAGATAGGTGGTGTCAAAAAACATAAACTGCACAGGTAATATGGAAATAGGTGTTTAAAAAAAAACAACCACACTTCAAAGACTTTTCAGGTAAGATGCAGGTTATCAAAGAGTCTCAAAAAAAATTATAAAAAAAGGTTTATAATAACAAACTTGTATGTACGCACAAGAAAGAAGAAAATAAATTGATTTTCTTTAAAAATATAATAATGCACTAATATTTACATAAATATGGGACGGCGTGGTCGAATGGTAGAGCGTTTGGCTACTAGCCCGAAGTTCTCGAGTTCGGATCTCGGTTCGGACTTGCGACTGTATGGACGTCCCTGAGTCCACCCAGCTCTGATGGGTACCTGATTTACGTTGGGGGAAAAGTAAAGGTGACTGGGTATAGTGCTGACCACACTCTCCCTACTTATGCCGAGGTCACTGTAATAGGTGAACTCTACTTCACCTGCCACATTGACCATGGGGGTACGAAAGTTGTTTTTTTTTAATATCTTCAACCAAGAAATAGCACAAAGGAATAACATAATAAGGTGGATAAACAATCGTCGATACTTCAACTTTGACCCCAATCATAGTCCTCAGTTAATGAGATGTATCAATACAATACAGACATTGTTTTAGTAAAACGCTAGAAGTATGGATAATTACCTGGGCAGATGAGGCTCGTTAGCTGTGGACAGCCACTCCTCTATGAGAGACAACTCCAAAATCAAACAACTGCTGGTTTGTAGTTTGTTCTTGGTTGGACAAAGGCTATGGAAGCAAATCCAAAAAAGAAAAGCAGGCTGAAATCGGAGTCAATGGACTATCTGGCACATAACAAGTTGACACGTATACTTGATTGTATTGGAGGGCATACAATCCAACATTAAAATTAAGGACGTAGTGGAAATAGAAGAACATCAGTTTTTTAAGTGTGCGTTCTCAAGACGATGGATAATGTTACATATCATTATAATAATTATATGTTGTTTTTTTTTTAAACGCTATTAAAACAGGGGGCCCGTAGTTTCGCTAGTTGGAGAACCACTGGTCTATGCCTGTTCGTCCCGTCATGAAGGGATTAAAAGGCTGATTAGAGGATCTTCATTACACATTTATAACGGAGCTTACGCGTAAGTTAATCCTGTATTTACAATCAGTTCGGTGTGTATGTGGGGGTGGTGGTGGTGGTGGGGGGGGGGGGAGGGGGGATTCTGACGGATTTTTACGGTAATTTAATCCTGTATTTACAGTCATTTCTCTGTGTGCGTGTGTGTGTGTATGGGGGGGGGGGGGGGACGGGAAGAGGGGTTCTGACGGATCCTTGATTGTGATTTAAGGCAGTATTTACAGTCATTTCTCTCTGTGTGTGCGTGCGTATGTATGTGTGTGTGTGTGGGGGGGGGGGTGTTCTGACGATTACTTGATGGTAATGTAAGGCTGTATTTACAGTCATTTCTGTGTGTGCGTGCGTATGTATGTAACACCCTCATACACCGCAACCGGGTGACGCCCATTCTAATGACGCCTCTGAAAAAAGACTAGTTTTGAATACTGATGCAAACTAATATATACATACAGGTGACAATTTTTAAAATCCGAACAGAGTGAATAAATTATTTTTTAATCTTCACAATTTCTCCTCCCCCACCCCTATTCCACATCGCTACCCCCCCCCCCCCCTTCAGTGGGTAATGAAACAAACGTTAACATTACATTTCACAACCAAAACCCTAGTCACGCCACTTCCTTGTTGTGCAACATAACCCTGTCAAGTTTTGGAGGTAAAAAAAAAAACTTCAACCCTAAATGCCAACAAGGATTAAAATAGAACGGGAATTCCCCGACTCAATCTTGGCGCTTAGAATCCTATTTAAAAAGATTTATACGGGTCCTCATACCCGGATAAGGACAATTCCGCACGAGCTTTTATTTTATGGCGTGTCTGTACCTTGATTTCTAGCATCAGAATGCTAGGCGGCCAGCTGAAACATCACCGTTTACATTCGTTCAACTACAACATCACCAAGTACAGCCGTTTGTTAAAAGCCCCCTTTCTAACCTTAAGGTCCATGGAAAGTACAGTTTACCTGTTTTAGATACCCTAGTATTTGAAGGGATAATGTGGTCATTACTTTCCCTAACGTGAGTCAGGTACCCATAAGTGCTGGATGGACTCAGGGACGTCTTCCGGATTTTGAGCCGGGGAGATTCGAACTCTAGACTTTCGGGTTGACAGTGGAACGCTCTAACATATGACCACTCCGTTCCATCAATATTATGTTACTGCTAGACGTCCACCTAAAATACCCTTGTGTACACACACGTTCAACTCAAACATCACTGTGTACATCGACGCGTTATGAGTCCAACTCAAACTGTGTACATCCGGGTCTGTCATACATGTTAGGAAACACAACCCGCGTTGTCGGTGAAGGTCACCATTAGGTCACGTGGCTGGCCGGACATTAGGAAGATGGCCGACGGGGGTTATTAATAAATACCAAGGTCGCGACCTTGACCGACCACCTCGAGGCTGGAAATACTTCGTGTGGATAAATCATGGCAGCTATAACCACAGACAAGAAACTTGTTTTTTTTTTTTTTTTTAAAATGTGTTCACGAATCATGAATATATTTTACATGACTCCTCTGCTACGATTTCCATCCACAATGACTCCTAGCTAACGAGATACTGCAAATAAGAAGACTCCCCCTATTTCATTATTCCAAGATCCGACTTCGATCTACTAAAGCTGCATTCAATTGTTCACAGTTTTCCCTAATTCCTCTTTTCAATGATTCCAAGCTGTCAATGATTCTCTCAAATCATGACTCCTCTTTACCACTGCTTGCCTTAATCACGACTCGCGTATGCCTAGACTCTCTTAACGTTGACGCCACCATACCACAGTTTCTGTTTACCATGACTCCTCTATACCATGAAACATTTATACTGTGACTCCACTATACCATAACTCCTTTATAACATGACTACAATATAACATGGCTCCATTATATTATGACTCATTTACCATGACTCCTCTATAACCAGACTCCCCTATAACAAGACTCCCCAATACCATGACTCCCCTTTAACATGACTCCCCTATACCATGATTCCCCTATAACCTGACTCCCCTATACCATGTCTCCCCTATAACCAGACTCCTCTATACAATGACTTACATATAACCTGAACCTACATAATCTTGCTCACATATAACCAGACTCCCCCATACCATGACTCCCCTATAACACGACTACCTTATAACTTATGACACGACTCCTCTTTACCATGACTCCCCTATACCATGAGTACCCTATACCTATCTCGCAAACCAAAATCTCTTACACAAATGTATTTCTCTTTACTCTGTATTATCCCAACATTTACATTCTTGCAATCTTTTCGAAATTGAAGAAAAAAAAAAAGAAATATTGATATATTTCAGAAGTAACCAACCAAATCGTTATCCCGTCTAGTCACGTGCTTTACATCATCCAACTGATTCCCCCCCCCCCCCCCCCCCCCCAACCATTACAGCTGACTGCATTTCTTCTCTCCCTTAATATTCTCCCTGTTATGTCCGACCTCCGACAGCCGCGGAGGAAGCGGACGCCCCAGGTTCGTTTGGTATGGTACCGATAGAAGACGTTGTAACGGAATCTCAACAACTTGCCGTGAGCTCGTTAATGCAGTCTAGGGGTAAAACACGACAAATCGAAGAGACTCACACGACTTAAACTATGAATACCTTTTTAATTTATGTACAAGATAATGACACTAGGTAAGATCAAAATGTACAGATTCTCAGTGTAATATAAATAAACTCAACTCCAACTTACAGTTTGAGAAAAATCACAATACATCACAGCTGTGATAAATCATTAATACACACAACTGAACTGGCCTCATAATAACCACAACAAAAAACCAAGGAGAGACAATTTGCCTCTACAACAATAGAAATCCTTATACAGGTTAAACTATCACCGATAGTCAAAAAGGTGTAATAATACACCAGAACACAAATTCAGTAAACTACAACTAGTCACATAATTCCTTATACAAAAGGTGAAAATAATGTCACATAATGACCATACTGCAAAATGGCGTACCTAACCACTGGCACACCTCTCCTAGTCCAAAAGTCAATCTGGCGGCCTCTGGACTTGAAAATCCCGTGATTAAATACAACTCAGATTAAGGGGGAATAACTCAAAAGTCTTACGACTATTGGTTGAGGGTCAGTCAAGGATCCTCACGGTCGCAAGTCCATTGGTTGAGGTTCTGCCAGGGATTAAACTTACAATCACATGATGTGACAGCGTTCAGTTGACCGGGTTGTACCAGTGAACTGACAATTCTCCCAAGGACAAATACATAACTCAGGAGATCAAATATACATAAAGCCAAACAGACCTAAGTAGGTCACATCCCCTCCCTTTTAGAGAGGCATTTTTGTTACACAAAAATGGCAATCACTATATGGAACACATCTGACACAAAAAATGTCCAATTATAGTCTAACAAAATTTCTATGTCAGGAAAAAACATCCTTAAAAATTAAAGGGAAACAATTCACCTTTTTACAATTTACCAAAGGGAAACAATCCTTCCCAAAATAATAATACATCAAAGTTCCTTATGCAAAGGAAACAAAACATATCCATCTGGACCTAATATGTGGGAAACTTACAACTTAATTCCTTTATTTAAATATCTCAATATAACATCAAGTGCATAATGTGATACATTTTTATAACAACTCAATGCACATTATACAAAACCACCTTTAAATAAGGTTCATTTGAAAATAACAGGCATTTTCAACAAGTAATCAGTTTCGAAAAAACCGTACAATTCACATCTGATTGAAAGCTTGGAACTCCAGCCACTAGACTACAGTTTAATCAACCATAACATTTGCAAAATGGTTATAACTAACCAAAAAAGTTTCACAAGATCAATGTGAACATCAAAAGTTGTTTTACATTCTTGACAAACAGTCAGCTACAATGTTGTCAGTTCCTTTAATATGGGAAATAACCAGATTAAAATTTTGGAAAAATAGACACCATCTTAAAATTCTGTTGTTATTCTGTCCCAACTTAGTAGTGAACTTAAGAGGATCATGGTCAGAAAATACCATGACTGGATTTATGGAAGAGGTGACATAGACTTCAAAATGCTGTAAGGACAGGACTAAAGCTAATGCTTCTTTTTCAATAGTGGAATAATTCTTTTGATTCTCATTTAACTTTCTAGAGAAAAAGGCTATTGGATGATCGATCCCTCGGTTGTCTTCCTGGAATAAGACTGAGCCAATGGCTAAATTGCTAGCATCAATGGCAAGTTTAAAAGGCTTGCTGAAATCTGGTGCAGCCATAACAGGAGCATTAGATAAAAATGACTTAATGGTCAAAAAAGCTTCATGACATTTAGTTGACCATTCAAACTCAACACCCTTTTTCAATAAGGCCGTAAGTGGTTCAGCTACAGCTGAAAAGTTTTTACAAAACCGCCTATAGTAACCTGCCATCCCAAGGAATGGAGGGTAAAGTTTTAACTACCTGTGAGAATGTCTGATTCTCATTAGAAGATAAATGTACATGTTGGTCTTCTAAATGGGCCAAAAATTTAGTATTTAACAATTTTGGGGCCTTTAACAATTTAAGAGTAGCATCATCAAATTTACTATAAATACTTATATGTAACATAAACTTAGCTGTGGAGAAAGAGATAGTGAGTTTACATGATGAACCAGTTGTTTCTTTCTCCGGTCTGGGAAGAGGTGGCGCAGTCCTTGGTAATCTTGTTAAATGCTTCGTCTAGCACACGAATCGGTCTCATCGGCCTTGGGAATATTTTGATTGGGATTCCCAACCAACTGACAGTTCTTACAATGTCTGCAATAACGGGTGTCATCGTTGTGCATTCTCGGCCAAAAGAACAGTTCATTTTCACCGTCGGGGTCTGTAGAGAACGGGTTCTGAACTTCCTGGGGGTGGACTTTGCTTCCCGCTAAGTCGTTACCTAGGAGAAAGTGTACTCCTGGGACAGGTATGGAATCTATCACCCCAAGGATAACATCTCCTTGGATGAGCTGATGTCTCAAGTTGAACTTATGTAGTGGAACTACTGTTGGTTCAGCTCCCACTCC
The DNA here is from genome assembly GCF_028476545.2 of Physella acuta. Lineage (NCBI taxonomy): Eukaryota > Metazoa > Mollusca > Gastropoda > Physidae > Physella > Physella acuta. The sequence continues at coordinate 116,216 of NW_026732105.1, read as the reverse complement.
TTGAATGATGGTGACATCACCGGTGTTGGTTTCTGGAGCGATGTTCAATGAGTCTCTCAGCAAAAGTGACTGAGAAGCCCCAGTGTCTCTTAGGACGACGATGTTCCGCGATGATGCTGGATCTCCAGGGTTGCTGATGACAGCATCTGTCATGAATGACGTGAAGCCAACAGTTCTCGATTCTTCACCATTGGTTGCTGCTGATGTAACCGGTTGGTGAAGAGGATAGTCATAAGATGACTGGACGAAAGTGGTGGTCACTTCGTTACCTCCCTGTGGACACGCTGGTGTAGGGTCATCACGACGGGCGAGGTTCACCTTTGGACTTGCTTGGTGGGGGAGAGCGTTACGAGATGTTCGTATATACTCTCTGTTGTCTCGCTGTCGCAGGAAACAGTTCTTGATGATGTGCCCAGGCTTGGAACAATAGTGGCAGATCAGTCGCCTGGCTGTGACTCTGGGTATCTGTGTTGATTGACGAGATCTCAGCAACTGGCCAGCAGAGGGATTGTTGCTGATGAGAGGTAGTACCGGATTGTATTTGGTACCAGAACCCTGTGACTTCTTATGTACCAGCTCGTATGTATCAGCTGATTCTGCTGCCCTTTTGATGTCTGTTATTCGGTTATCCAAGATGTGTAGTCTGATCTCTTCAGGTACTGCGTTGAGGAAATCTTCTCTTAGTATCAGACTTCTGAGTTTGTCGAAGTCGTCGACATTCTCAGAATGGAGCCATCTTGAAAAGACTTTTTCTTTTTCAAAAAGGAACTCAACATAGGTTTGGTTCTGTTGTTTCCTAATTTTTCTGAACTTAATTCTGTAGGCTTCTGGAGTTATTTCGTAAGCCTTCAGAATGGCAGCCTTGACTTTTTTGTAATCTGACTGGACTTCGCGAGAGAGTGCCTGGTATGTGGTGGCAGCCTTACCAATTAAAACAGTGCTTAGTAACGTTGTGACTACGTTACTAGGCCATTGACAACTTTCAGCCATGTTCTCAAATGTATTAAAAAATACGACAAGATCTGACTCATCAAACTTAGGGACTAATTTGCAAAACTGGGCCAATGTTTGGGCCACAGACAACTGAGAAGGACCTTCTGACCTCGAACTACTGTCAATAATACCAAACTCATACTCTAAACGCTTCATCTGAACTTCTCTTTCTAACTTTAGTCTGGCCTCAAACTCCCTATCAACAATTTCCACTTCCCGTGCCAAAACTTCAGAAAGAAGACTCTCATCTAACATGCCTTCATTAATGAAGTAAACAATAACTTTGTCCTTCAACACCCTAGAGGTCTGAGTAACAATATAGTCCAGGTTTAACTTTTTGACAACTGTTATCAAATCTTTCCTACTTAAGTTCTCAACTGCTTCCACAGTAGGACTTAACAACAAAGCCTCCATAGCTAACAAGTAACAATGTTTACTTTCAACTGATAACAAAAACAACTACTCAATAACTAGTTCAACTTCTTCGAACTTCTGACCAAACTCTAAATCACAAACTCAAACTAATGCCAAACTTGCACATAAATCAAAATACCGGTCGAGCCCTCACTTGTTATGTCCGACCTCCGACAGCCGCGGAGGAAGCGGACGCCCCAGGTTCGTTTGGTATGGTACCGATAGAAGACGTTGTAACGGAATCTCAACAACTTGCCGTGAGCTCGTTAATGCAGTCTAGGGGTAAAACACGACAAATCGAAGAGACTCACACGACTTAAACTATGAATACCTTTTTAATTTATGTACAAGATAATGACACTAGGTAAGATCAAAATGTACAGATTCTCAGTGTAATATAAATAAACTCAACTCCAACTTACAGTTTGAGAAAAATCACAATACATCACAGCTGTGATAAATCATTAATACACACAACTGAACTGGCCTCATAATAACCACAACAAAAAACCAAGGAGAGACAATTTGCCTCTACAACAATAGAAATCCTTATACAGGTTAAACTATCACCGATAGTCAAAAAGGTGTAATAATACACCAGAACACAAATTCAGTAAACTACAACTAGTCACATAATTCCTTATACAAAAGGTGAAAATAATGTCACATAATGACCATACTGCAAAATGGCGTACCTAACCACTGGCACACCTCTCCTAGTCCAAAAGTCAATCTGGCGGCCTCTGGACTTGAAAATCCCGTGATTAAATACAACTCAGATTAAGGGGGAATAACTCAAAAGTCTTACGACTATTGGTTGAGGGTCAGTCAAGGATCCTCACGGTCGCAAGTCCATTGGTTGAGGTTCTGCCAGGGATTAAACTTACAATCACATGATGTGACAGCGTTCAGTTGACCGGGTTGTACCAGTGAACTGACAATTCTCCCAAGGACAAATACATAACTCAGGAGATCAAATATACATAAAGCCAAACAGACCTAAGTAGGTCACATCCCCCCCCCTCCCAGTTTATAAAGGTCATAATGCGGAGACAATGTTTCTCGGCAATTCTGACTTCGATTTTTTCTTTCGTCCCTTAAAATTGTCCAGTTTTTTATTTTTATTTTAAACGTTTGTACGTGGTAGCAATTGTTTTCCTAGCTTGGTTTTTAAATGTTTAATCTCTTTTTCTGTTATAAAAATTAGTTGAATTATGGCAGTTAGTGCGAGTTGGTGGAGTTATAGTTATCATGCGTCGGGAAAACAAAAACTATATATATATATATATATATATATATATATATATATATATATATATATATATATATATATATATATATATATATATTCATAGTCCAATGGACTATCGGGTGATAAGATGAGAAGAGCCAGTTGTTGCCCGTATATCAGGCCCCTCTCCACACAACTGATGGACCCAGGGAACAGGACGTTACCTAATTAATTAAGGGAGGGGTGAAGAAATGATTACAAAGAGTCAAAAAGATTTCATTTTAGACAATCAAAAAGGTTAAATTAAAGGGAGGGAAGAATGTCAGGGGGAGTAAAAAAAGGTTAACATCAGTAAAATAAAATTACCATCAAGTCTAATAAAAAAAATTACATTATGTCACGTAGCCAACATGATATACGACACCAACAAATGAGCATAGAGATCCAGCTAGTACTATAGTTTTATTACGCTCAAAACAAAATAATAATTTTTAAAAAAAATACGTTCAAGAGTTTAACAAACGAAAAAAAAAAGAAAAAAAAACGAGTCTGATCACCACGTGACTCAGCAGTTTCCGACCTGGCTGTCGACGTGAGCTCGAGATTTATGTCGCACGTGCAGGTCCTGACGCGGACGACACGCGCGCATGTGTTTTGTGCGCATGTCAACACACGCGAGGGCAATGCGCTTGCTGCATCTAAAAACTGGGAAGAGCTCATCAACAAAATACCTAACCAAACACGAAACAAAATAAAATAAATTTTTAACAAAGATATTATTAGCGTTAGTATATGTTAAGGTAAGTACTGCTGCTAACTTTAGGTTTAATTAATGTATTTGGGAGGGGGGGAGAGGATGAAGGCAGAGGTGTAACTACCCTTCCCGGCGCCCGGGGACAAACTTTCAATTTGGCGCCCCCCCCCCCCCCCCCCCCTGGTAACAAACTTTCAATTTGGCGCCCCCTCAATATATATTTTTATATTTATAATGCAAAACTGCAGCTAAAATAAGCTTTTAAATTTTTTTCAAACCCATTTTGGCGCCCCCTATAGTCGGCGCCCGAGGACATATGTACCCCCCCCCCCCCCCGCTTCGCCTCTGGATGAAGGACATTGGGCGCAAGTCTAGTGAGACATTTTTACCTTCCCTGAACAACCACCAATATCAAAATGAAGAATAGTATGCTGAAATTAAATACGTCACATGCGATATAAAGACATAAAGCATATGTATTTTAAATCGTTCAAATAAAAATTTGAATTATATTTTTTTTGTTTTTGTTTTTTTTCTTCTTCAGATAATTGACAAAAACTTAAACCCGGAAAATGAGGAAACGAAACAAAACAAAACCACCTTACGATAGTATGCGACCTTTGTCTCACAGTCTCTACAGGTCTGAGGCTCCAAGACCACCTGCGCCCTGGTGCCACAGCATGGCACCGATAAAACAACCTCATTAATTAACACGACTGTAATCAAGGCCCTGCGGTCAAGGTCATCGCAATAAATCTTCGGGTATTTTTTTTATTCTGAGATAAGTTTAGATATAGTGGGTTGGGTGAGGTGGGGGGGGGTGTTTGATCGATTACTTCGTGCTGTGATATTTAACGCAGGAAAGAAGAAAAAAAAAAGATTAATCGTATTTAAATGTCTTGTGTGGAGGGAGGATGTGCAGGGATTGTCTGCCCCTGCGTGATCTTTTGATTGCAGCTGGCACAAGGGGAAACTATGGGGCAAGGGAGGAAACTATGGGGCAAGGGAAGAAACTATGGGGCGAGGGAGGAAACTATGGGGCAAGGGAGGAAACTGTGGGGCAAGGGAGGAAACTATGGGGCAAGGGAGGAAACTGTGGGGCAAGGGAGGAAACTATGGGGGGAGGGAGGAAACTATGGGGCAAGGGAGGAAACTGTGGGGCAAGGGAGGAAACTATGGGGGGAGGGAGGAAACTATGGGACAAGGGAGGAAACTATGGGGTGAGTGGGGAAACTATGGGGGAGTGGGGAAACTATGAGCAAGGGAGGAAACTATGGGGCAAGGGAGGAAACTATGGGGGAGTGGGGAAACTATGGGACAAGTGGGGAAACTATGGGGCCAGGGAGGAAACTATGGGGCAAGGGAGGAAACTATGGGGCAAGGGAGGAAACTATGGGGCAAGGGAGGAAATTATGAGGCAAGGGAGGAAACTATGGGGCAAGGGAGGAAACTATGGGGCAATGGAGGAAACTATGAGGCAAGGGAGGAAACTATGGGGCAAGGGAGGAAACTATGGGGCAAGGGAGGAAACTATGGGGCAAGGGAGGAAACTATGGGACAAGGGAGGAAACTATGGGGCAAGGGAGGAAATTATGGGGCAACCGGGGAAACAATGGGGCGAGTGGGGCAACTATGGGGCAACCGGGGAAACAATGGGGCGAGTGGGGAAACAATGGGGCGAGTGGGGAAACTATAAGGTACGCTAAAAATACTTCTGTCCACGGAAAAAGTATATTATGCTCGGAAAACTACATTATGCCAGGAAAAACTACATTATGCGCGGAAAAAAAACTACATTATGCCCGGAAAACTACATTATGCCAGGAAAAACTACATTATGCGCGGAAAAAACTACCTTAAGCGCAGGGAAACAGCGTAGCATGCATTGGCAAGTCATTAAAAATCGTTTTTCTCGACTCGCGCGAAGGCAGGTTTTTTTTTTTTTGTGCTAGTTTTCAAAAGCTGGGCTAAATGGGGTTGTGTTGTAAGCTGGTGTTTACGGGAATAAATCGGTTTCGTTGATAAGACCTTTGGTGCATCCCTAGGTTTCGTTGATGAGACCTTTGGTGCATCCCTAGGTTTTTTGATGAGACCTTTGGTGCATCCCTAAGTTTTGTGATGAGACCTTTGGTGCATCCCTAGGTTTTGTGATGGGATTGAGGTGTATTTATGAGTTTTGTAATGGGGAGTAGAGGTGCATGGGATTTGTAATGAGGATTAGAGGTGTATGGGTTTTGTAATGGGAGAAGAGGTGCATCAATTGGTTTTGTAATGGGGGTCGAGGTGTATCCATTGGTTTGTAATGGGGGGGGGGTAGACGTGTATCAATGGGTTTTGTTATGGGCAGTACAGGTGCGTCGATGAGTTTTGTAATGGGAGTAGAGCTGTATTTATAGGTTTTGAAATGAGGCTAGAATTGCATCTATGGGTTTCCAAATGACAAAACTAGGTTTCTAGGTGGTTGAAGCGAAAGCGTAAGATCAGTATGGGTGCTGTAAGAAAGAGATTGTCTCGTTTATGTAGTCTTAGAAGTCCGACACAAGTCTATGAGGCAGAAAGATCAAATCGTCGATGTAACTCAGCTTAAAGACTATGAGTATGAATGACTTAACTTCAGACTAAGTACAGCATCCAGTCAAGTGATTATTGGTATGAAAGTAGGGCTGGTTGAATCAGTACCCTCACAGTCCTAACATTACCCGTGGCTGATTAACTACAGATGAAGTGGATTTATTGCTACCTCAGGCCATATCCTGCCGACATACTTAAATTACTGACATTCCTCCCAACTTAAATTCCTGACATTCCTCCCAACTTAAATTCCTGACATTCTTCAGAGAAACGTCGGAAGTGAAATTGCAGATTGCAGTTAAGTACAAATCGTTAAAACTGTCAGGAAAAGGATTAAGGCTAAGGTTAGGATTAAGATTAAGCTAATTGCCAGGAATCAGGAATATTGTTAAGAAAGGGGCTAGGGTTAGAGCTAGTATTAGGTTAAAGTTTACGATGGTAGCCGGGGGGGGGGGGGTGACCCATCCATTTCAATTATGTAAATCCTTTCCGGTTTTTTTTCTTCGTCCCAATGTTGTTGTTTTTATTTTTTTTTTTAAATTCAGTTGTAGAAATAGGCGCGAGTAAAGGCTTATTAAGAAAATTGTAAACAAAATATTTTCTTTATCATAATTTTTTTTTCCCGCAAATTCCTTCAATTTATGCTTCATACATATTTTTTCCCCGTCAAATTAAAGAAAGAAAGATTTTTTTTTTACTTTACCGGAAAAGACCGGACGTTCTTCTAACAAGCATTTAGACTGCCGGGAGATCCGGCAGGGCGACTGCGCATGTCCAATTAGACGGATTCTTTTTCCTGACGCAGTTCACGGCGTACCTAATGAGGGCTGCGCTCAGGAGAAATAAACGAATACATCTGTAGTTGCACTGCAGATTTCAGTGTAAGAATGTTCGGGGCGGTAGAACGGACGATAGTTTGGCTAGGGCGGTTTAGAGTTTATTGCTATTTTCGCTATCCTAAACCTAAACATCGCTGTAAAACCTTCACCTAGCCTTTAAACTATGTCTAGAATGTAATTCTAATCCTAACCCCAGACTTAACCTAAACCCTGTTCTGATCATAAACTTGAAGCTTAACATAATTTTAACAACAGGTCTGAACCTGGTCCTAATTCTGACCCTAGCACTGACCTTAATCCTCGCTAAACCTAAACCTAGAATATAATCATAATTATGACACGAATCCTTATCATAACTTTAATCTTAATTCTGACCCTAACGACGATACAGACAGAACTAAAAACTATGGCTCTAAACGCTAGACTTCACCTTCACCCTAACCACAACCATATCTAAACTGTAACCTTAATCCTAACCCCATATGTAACCCTGACACTAATTCTGACCCTTGGTCCTTATCGTAACTTTAATCCTAAAAGGGATAAAGAAAACTATCCCCTACTTCCCCCCTCCCCCACCCCGGGGCGTATTAATATGATCAAGATGGACTCGAGATCCCATTTAGCTGCTGAGGCCGCTCATTAACGACGGAAGCGACACTTTAGAGAAAAAAATAAATCAATTGGTCTAAAATTGTCGTGACACCCCAACCCCGTCAGTGGCGTAGTCGATGGTGGGAGTTGGGGGTAGGATATAACATGGAGGGGGGCAGAGGCGTAGCGATGGGGGGGGGGGGGGGCAGGGGGGACATATGTCCCCGGGCGCCGACCTTAGGGAGCGCCAAAATGGGTTGTAAAAACAAATTAAAATCTCATTTTAGCTGCATTTTTGCAGTTTGAGGGGGGGGGGGGGTGCAAATCGAAAGTTTGAGAGGGAGGGGTGCAAATTGAAAATTTGCTCCCGAGGGGGGCGCCAAATTGAAAGTTTGTCCCCGGGCGCCGTAAAGGGTCGCTACGCCTCTGGGGGGGGGGTGTGAAAGTTTAATGATAAGTATATAAAAGGGGAAGGGGGCGCCAAAATGAAATGTCCTACTTGTTAATAGCTACAAAGAGAATGTGATTTAATTATTCATCTATATTATTTTTATATTTTATTGTCCTTTATACTCGCATCGGTGTGATAAGAAGGTTATTGATAAACTGAGAAAGTCGTTGATGAGCTGAGTAGGTCACTGATATGTTGAGTAGGTCATTGGTGAGCTGATCTGTTGCGAAGGTAATTTCTTTTCTGAGTAGGTCACTAATAGTGTACTGAATAGGTCCTATGTGTGCTGAGTAGGTCACTGATATACTGAGTAGGTCATTTGTGTGCTAAGTAGGTCACTCATATGCTAAGTAGGTCATCGTTGAGCTGCGTAGGTCACTAACATACAGAGTAGGTCATTTGTGTGTTAAGTAGGTCACTCATATGCTAAGTAGGTCATCGTTGAGCTGGGTAGGTCACTGATATACAGAGTAGGTCATTAGCGTTATAAGTATGTCATTCAAGTCCCGGAAATGAACACCCTTCTAAAAAAAACTAACTAGCATAAATATAGACATTCAGCAGATTTTTTTAAAATTTCAATAACGAACGCTGTAATTAGCAGCTAAAGCTCCGTGGATTATTTCACGTGCTCAATTGATCGTGTGAGGTTTTAAGGGTAAAAATAAACATCCACTAATTAGCCTCGACATGGAAACTAATTAGGCAGAAGTTTTCAAGTTTTCCCCAATTTCCGGAAGTCACGCGGTCGGTCGATTTGTCTAAATTTTTTTTTCCGTGCGGGATTCGCCGAGGCGATGGTGAATTTAATTCGCGTCGATATATATAGAAATAAAAAATAAAATAAAAACATGCACGGAACAATTTGGATAAAAAGTGGCTTTTTTGCATGGTGGGAATTCTTTTGTAAGGTGTTTTTTTTTCTTTAATTATTGTGTGTGTATGTGTGTGTGTGTGTGTGTGTGTGTGTGTGTGTGTGCGTGCGTGCGTGCGTGCGTGCGTGCGTGCGTGCGTGCGTGTGTGTGTGTGTGTGTGTGTGTGTGTGTGTGTGTGTGTGTGTGTGTGTGTGTGTGTGTGTGTGTGTGTGTGTGTGTGTGTGTGTGTGTGTGTGTGTGTGTGTGTGTGTGTGTGTGTGTGTGTGTGTGTGTGTGTGTGTGTGTGTGTGTGTGTGTGTGTGTGTGTGTGTGTGTGTGTGTGTGTGTGTGTGTGTGTGTGTGTGTGTGTGTGTGTGTGTGTGTGTGTGTGTGTGTGTGTGTGTGTGTGTGTGTGTGTGTGTGTGTGTGTGTGTGTGTGCCTGTGTGGCAGATTTGTAAATTCCGGGGAAGAAAGGGTTAATCAAATGATGATTGGGGTCTAATTTATGGCCCTCGATAATGTTAGTAAAAGCTAACATTGTTGGCTTTTCTTTATAAAAACTTCAGTCCGGGGGAGGGGGTGGGGGTTGACCAGGGGTCAAAGGGCAGGGATAATATTCCAGAAGGTTATTGTCCGGACACCGAAGAAAAGGGTTAAAATACTAGTACTTAACCACTGAATAGTCAGGTCTTTAAGGGTTAACTTCCTTTATTTATTATACAAGGAAGACGGTTATAAAAGAATTAAAGTGGCGTGTAAACATTAAGAAAGATTGGGCTAATATCGTAAACAATGAACAGCACAGATTAGAGGTACTAGAAACGTCAGGGCATAAGGGCAGCGGGGGGCATTGTGATGACATCACTCTATCGGTCTAAAAGCAGAAGGCAGCGTGGCAGATTTACTAGTCATGTCGTAAGCAGAGCTAAAATGAAAGAAGCAGATCTCAAGCAAAACTTCCGACCTTCGGGGTCTCTCGTCACCTCCCCACCCCCACCAAACTCAAACAAATCGGCCATGTTTGTTTACGTCACGCTGCACCCAACACTTTGCCAAGAGAAGATAACCCACATGTATTATTTGTATAAACTCGGCTTTGTTAGGGTTAATTTAATTTTTTTTTAAATTTATTATTAATGAAAACAATCTTGGCTTCGTTTCTGTATCTGGCCACGCCTACGTTAATTTATCTGGCAAGAAGATAAGATAAACACGGAGAAATACAAGAGAAACATAAGAGAAAAAATTAGAGATGCACATGTATGGAGAGAAAATGAGACGGCGTCGCCTAAGCGGTAGAGCGCTAGGTGGCCACCTGAAATTCTCGAGTTCGAATCTGGGTCCTAGTCGATAGACCGTCCTTGAGTCCACCCACCTCTGATGGGTACCTAACTCATGTTAGGAAAAGTATTTTCATATCTATACATATCTATACATATATAAATTAATCAATTATATATATATATATATATATATATATATATATATATATATATATATATATATATATATATATATATATATATATATAAAGCGAAAACGCCCACTACAATGCCCATCATGAATCTACGCCGCGGAAAGTATCATCTAACAGCTTCACACAAATTGAAGCCAGTGGCAACAATTCGTTTCAAATCAAGACAATTTTTTCTTGTAAAGCTTCACGTTTTAATCAAACGATGCAACCGTTGTTGTTTTGTTTTTGTGTGTGTGTGGGTATAATTTATCGAGAATTGGTTGCTCTGGAGAGCGGCGTGGGTAGATGGGAAATGTCTAGATCAAGCGTCGCGTAAAACCCCCGCACAAAGCTGGTGAGATTAACAAAGCAGGTTTGTTTTTGGTTTTTTTTTTGGAATTGCGAAAACGAGCCCGGTTTTATTTCCTAGTTTTTTTTTTTTTTTTTGTTGTTGTTTTTTTTTGTTATCAGTAAAGAAAAAAAGAATAACAATACGATAAAGAAAGAAAGAATAACAATAACAATACGATGGGTGGGGATGGTCAGGTGTTCTGTGTTTTTCTTGCATGTGTTGGTTGTTATCAGTTGGTAAAGTTAGCTTCTAAGGAGGAGGTTTGTATCAAAGGGGAAAGTTTGGTGGATGTGGGGTGCAGGGAGTAGAGGAAGGGTGAAGGGGAGAGGGAGAAGAGGGTGGAGGAAAGGAGAGGGAGAACAGGGAGAAGAAGAGGGAGGAAAGGAGAGGGAGAAGAAGATGGAGGAAACAGAGTTTCTTCCAGGCATCTTGAAATTTTTTTACCGCCCCCCCCCCACCCCGAACGAAATGAAATTTATATAATTTATATAGAAAATATATACTTTTAACAGTGTCCCCCCCCCCCCGAAGAAAGTCTCCCCCCCCCCCCCCCCCGGAGAGAAAAGACTGGAAGAAACACTGGGAGGAAAGGAGAGGAAGAAGAGGGAGAAGAGGATGGTGGAAAGGAGAAGAAGAAAAACGGCTTATACAATTCTAGGCATCGAAGTATAACTTTTGTTTTTTAGTTTAATTCAAATTTCTTTAAATAATAAATTAGAGATTCGTTAATGTCAGAAAACGTAACAAAAATATTAATTAATAAAATGAAACAAAAGCGTCATCTTACGCTTCAATCTATAAAAAAAAAATTAAGATAAAATAACAAACGCATGTTTAAGATTATTGTTGATGCAGCGAATTTATATAGAAAAAACTTTTTTTTTTATTAATTATGACAGGTCTGATTTAAAACGTCATTTGCTGTAACTTCTTTTTTTTTAAAGTTGAATATACCACACGAGTTAATTTTAATTCTTGATGCAGATGTGACATGCTCAACACTCGAATTCGTTAGTAAGGTTACAACGTTAACCTTGCTTTAGATACGATGTGCTTTAAAATATAACTTCTGCAGCCTCATTCTAACCACGGCCTGATTACACGTAGACCGCGAAGTTCCACCAATGGCTCAACACGACTGAAAAACTATCTGCCCGAGGCCGGCTCTATGAAAATGACCAGTGATAATTGTAATACAATAATACAGTATTTCAAAAACAAGTTCGAAAACTAAACATAAAATACAGACAAACATTAAAAAAAAATTAAAATATTTATTTTTCTCAATAATACTCCTCCGTAATATTTTAAGTAGGCCTACAGCTAAAGTCCATTAAAAGAACTTCACAGTTGTAGCTCAAACAATGACAGAGCTAAAAGACATCAGTCTTAGCTCATACAAAACAAGATCTAAAAGACATCAATCTTAGCTCATACAAAACAAGATCTAAAAGACATCAGTCTTAGCTCATACAAAACCAGTGCTTAAAGACATCAGTTTTAGCTCATTCAAAAACAGAGCTTAAAGGCATCAACCGTAACTCATAAAAAACCAGTGCTTAAAGACACCAGTCTTAGCTCATACTAAACGAGAGTTAAACCTATCAGTCAAACGGCTTTTATTTCTAAAAATCTTTTTTTAATCATCTTTTTTTAAATGAATAAAATGTAAATTTGTTCCATTGAAAGTTATTTTTCAGACCTAACGACATCCAAATGACATGCGCCGGAAGTCACGTGATGGTCATTTCCATACAAAATTAAACCCGTTACTTCTTGATTTCCGGCGAACCGCAATGTCTTTCAGCTGAAAGCGAAAAAGTGTAAAAAAAAAAAAAAAAAATTAAAAATAAATCAATCGATGTGCGTAGGTCGATCAAAGATTGTTGCTAGGATATCCCGCAAGTCAAATTTGATTCGCGTTGGTATTTAAATGGTTAACATACGCGTTTTAATCCTTGGCGAAAGAGAGGTGATTAAGTCGTTGGGTAAGGGGTTAATTGGACAGCTGAACTTCGATCAAAGATTGTTGCGAGGAGATATCCCTCAAGTCAAATTTGATTCGCGTTGGTCTTTAAATGGTTAACATACGTGTTTTAATGTTTGGCGAAAGAGAGGTGATTAAGTCGGTGGGTAAGGGGTTAATTGGACAGCTGGGCTGATTTACTGGGTAATTACGTGCAAGAAGTATTTTACTAAAAAGGTTTTTAGTGTCGAGTTTAACTCCGTGCGCCAGTGGCGTAGGTAGGGGGGGGGGGGGGGTGTTAGGGGGGTCATAACCCTCCCTCCCATAGACCCCTCGGTATATATATAAAGTATGAGGGGGGTTGCAAATCAAAAGTTTGAGGGGGGTGCAAATTGAAAGTTTGAGGGGGGGGGGATGCAAATCGAAAGTTTGAGGGGTGGGGGTGCAAATCGAAAGTTTGGGGGGGGGGGTGCAAATCGAAATCCCTGGGCAAAATTTGGATATCCCCCCCCCCCCTTGAGACGATCCTGGCTACGCCACTGCCGTGCGCAGACAAGTTTTAACTGCAGCTGGAGAGGACACTGTATTGAGAAAAAAAAACGGCAACATTTCACTCCGATATTATTTTGATAATCAGTCAGGTTTCATTTTTTTTAAATTATTATTTTGTTTAACAAGTGGTAGGGTCGGTTAAGCTCATGGTTGCTGAACCGATAAGCAGTGTTTCTCAACACTTTTATCTGGGGGGGGGGGGACTTGAAATTTTCGGGGGGCGGACTAAAATTTTCGGGGGGGGGGGGGCGGACACTGTTGAAAGTATATATTTACTATATAGATTCCATTTCGTTCGGGGGGGGCGGTAGACTTTCTTCGGGGCCTCCGAAGAGATGCCTGGAAGAAACTCTGCCTATAAGTCCCGAGTTCGCACCCCCCCCCCCCCCGGGCAGCTGTGGCTCGATAGCTGGGGACAGCCACTCATCCAAGAGAGATAACTCCAAAATCAAACAACTGCTGCCTTGTAGTTTGTTTTTAGTTGGACAAAGGCTATGGAAGCAATTCCAAAAAGAAAAGCAGGCTGAAATCGGAGTCAACGACCTAAATATCACAAAGCCAGTTGACACGTATACTTGTGTTGGAGGGAATCCCTTTCAACACTAAAAATTAAGAAGAAGAATAAAAGACACCATCCTAATATATAAATCCCCACGTTCGCACATCTCTCTCTCTCTCTCTTTCTCTGTCCGCAAAAAATTTTCGCCGGACATCACGTCAGAATCGGCAGCGATATATCGAGAACTTTTTACGGACTTTTGTTGAAAATAATATGTTAGATGTTTTAAATGTATAACCACAATTTTACTTAAAGAAGAAAAATAAAAATTAAAGGCGTATTCGAATGTAGAGAAACAGTATTATTTATGCAACCGGATAAGCATTAATACATGTGAAAAAGAACGCATAAAACTGTGACGTCGCTATTGCTTATACATTAACTAATGACGTCATCTGCTGTGTTTTGAATAAAAAGAAATGAACTATTTTATTCAAATTTGATTTAGATCTACGTACACTATGAAATGTATACAATACAATTTTTCCGGACTAAACTCATAAAATTTATTTTATTTATTTGGATTCTAGATCTAGAGATTCTAGATCTAGACTAGATCTAAATCTACAAATCTACGCAATAACTAGATTCTATATCGAGACGTAGACGCTACTAAGATCTAGAATCTAGATCTAGATTTAGACTCTAACTTCTCTAGAATCTATTCCAAAAATAAATTTCTATATTAGGACTAAACTATTTCAAGACATAACTATTTTATACAAAATCTTTGTTTGGAACTGGCTAATTTGGGATAAAAAAATTAATTTGAAAGAATAGGCATATTCGCGTAAGTTAAGGTTTTAAAATACGTCTTTTATTCTCTGTGTGTTATAAGGTGGTGCGGGTTCGAGACGCACCAAGTCAACTTGGTAAATCTTTTTTTTTTTATTTTGCTCGGGCTAAACTTTAAAAAAAATTCTATTAGGATTCTAGATCTAGATGATCTAGATCTACGAAGAAATTAGACTTACACAGATGTACACCCTACCTAGATCTAGAATCTATTCAAACAATACATTTCTATACTAAAGTATTTCAGGCCTTAATTACTTTATTGAAATCTTTGTTTATCTATGCAATTTGCTAATCTCTATAATATATAAAGCAAAGTTGTCGGGTGTCCGATAGGGTACTTCCCGGCGCCGCAGGCGCTTCAAATTTGGCAGGATCTTGCCTTGGGGCGACAGAACACGAGGGCCGGTTGGCCGAAAAGTCTACGATGAGGGGGTCAAAACTGACCTCGACTGACCGGCGCCTTATATGAACTATAAATCGAAAAAAAATGTCCACGGAGGAACCTCTTCATAACTCTTGAGGTCGTAGACCGACCCTCTGGCGAATTAATTAAGCATTCAAATTCTCAATGTTTTCGAAAGCCTAAGCAAAGCTGGGCAGCATGCCTAGTGTTATAAAAAAGCCATCAAGGGAAGCCTCAGCCCCCCCCCCCCTGCTCCCCCATTAGTGACGCCTCTGAGTTCAACGGGTTGAAGTCATTTAACTGTGCTACGCGACGATTTAAAGAAAGATCAACATATTCATAAACCGAGAACAAATTTAAAAAAAAAAAACAACTTATTTTAAGGTCAAGTAAAGCTCCCTTTTCGGACATGGGGCAAGTGAAGTAGAGTTCACCTGTTTCTGTGACCTCAGCATACGAAGGGATAATGTAGTCAGCACTAGGCGTACACGCCTTTTCTTTCCGTAGCGTGAGCTCGGTACGCATTAGAACTTGGTGGATTCTGGGACGTTCCCTGCCTTGAATTCGAGACAAACTGGTTAGCAGTGCTGTATCAAGGAAATTGTGAACCAAAAAGAATAAATCACAGCATCACTACTTCGAACCTTGTGAGCAGCATGTAAAGAGACAATTTTATGTCTCTACAATTTTGAAATATAAGAAAGCTAAAAGTTTTTTATTTAAACTACGAATAAATAATAATTTTGAATTCTATGAAATATAAGATTAGACACTAATTATGCAAGGAATTATATTCAATGCTTATTTCTATAATAAATAATTTATTATTTTATTATTTTTTAAAATTTCTGTACATTTTTAACAATTTTAGCTAATACAGTTTAAGGTTGTTTCCCGTAGTTCCATATTTAATTGTAACAAATACCAATTTATACTTCAATATAATACAAATCTAAATTTATGTATACTTGTAGCCATTTTTTAAACCTAGCGTTCCGTTGGACAGATGAGTAGAGTTCAAATGTTTCTTGAGCTCGGTATATGAAGGTCAGCATTATGCCTAGCCGCCTTTACTTTCCCTAACATGAGTTAGGTACCCATCAGAGCTGAGTGGACTCATGGACGTTCCACTGAACCGAACCCGGATTCGAACTCGAAACATTCAGGTTAGCATTCTAGCGCCATACGGCTAGGCCACGATGTACTTGTATGCTTTAAAAGAAAATCGGACGGGCCGTTTGGTCATCCAGTATTAAGGCAATTTTAAACCAAAAAGAATATATCTTTATTTTTTCTTTAAAAATATTTTTCCGCCTCAGACATGTAATTTACAGCGTCAGTTTGCCTTGCATGTTCGCTTTAGTATTACAGTTTTCAGCATCGGCTAGTGAGGACTAATACAGATTTACAGTAGTAATATTTCTTTCTTACTTGTAGCCTACTTTTTTCATTTAGGGTGGTTTACTTATACATAGATCTAATACAAAGTCTAATTACAATTTTTTTTTAATGAAAATACAAGTGTGCAATTAAATGATGATTCAAGGGATTGTGTTTTCATCGGCGTGGTGGGTTGAGGGGGTTTGGGCTTTTAAGTAGAGCTGAAATAAATTTGGGGTTAAAGAAAAAAATATATAAAAATTTTAAGCAACCGGAATGTTATTTTGAGTACAATGAGACACATCAAATCAAACTATCTTACCTTTTCAAATATCTATATCTATAGCAGTCCTCCCACTGCATTTTTAAAAAAATTATTTTAAACATTAAAAATAGTAATAAAATAGTAATAATAATTAAATGGAGAAAGTAGGAACTAGACTAAAATATGGTGTGCAATTCGGTTTCTTTCGACTGCTTAGTTTACTGTGCTCCATCCTCAGCTGCGAAGTCAAAAGTTGACATTGTTGTAGCGACATGGCCAGAAACAAAAACGACCATGGGAAAAGGGTCTCTGTAATACACATACTGATCTATCATTCCAAAACTTTCCATGACATAAAATTGACCCCTGGGGATGAGCGTACGCTGTCCTTGATTTATCCGCCAGTCCGGTTGGGTGGGGGGGGGGGGGGGGGAGTGTGTGTGTGTGGGGGGTGAGGTGTGTGTCTCTTTCTACCATTCTGATTGTGCCCTTTCAAAACCCGAGAAACCTAAGGACTGTTAATTTACTGAGGGCTGATCGAGTGATGTTTGGCTTGAGACTGTCTTAAGTAATATTAATACTTTATTATTTTTTTCCTTTAAGTTTTTTTTTTTAGTTAGGTGAGAGTTCCAGTCTATGTCTTATCTTTGCTTGCAATATCTCAATTGAAATCGATGTCAGAGTATTTTTTAAAATAGAATCTGATTTTATTCATATATTCCCATAGAGTTGATCTTTAAATAGCCGTTGCTACTAGTCTGTTTTTTTTTTTGAAGAATGTATCGATTTTCCAAAATACAGATAAAGTAGAGCTCATATTTTTCTTGACCTCGGCATCTAAAGGAATAGTGTAGTCAGCACTATGCCCAGTCGCCTTTACTTTCCCTAAGGTGAGTTAGGTACCCATCAGAGTTGGGTGGACTCAGGGACGTTCCACTGACTTGAACCCGGATTCGAACTCGAGACATTGGGGTTAGCAGTCCAGCCCCCATACGTTTGGTCGTCCAGTATGGGGTCATCCATTTATGACGTCCACATGGGGGGGGGGGGGGGGGGGGATCCGAAAAAAAATCCACTTCTCTGGACGTGTGTTGACTAGGGGGGGGGGGGGGTTCGGGGGTCAATGTGGACGTCCACAAGCGGAATTAAACAACAAAATACTTAAATTTGATAATTTAAAAAATAAATTTAAAAATTTATATTAATGTAATTTAAACATTCAATATGCAGTTATCATGGTAAATGTATTAGTAATGTAGCTGTTTAACACCCGCCTAAGAAAAAAAGCGTTTTTTTTTTTTTACAAGCGGAAGGGATGAGGTAGTGACCGTGTCAATTTTCTAAAACAATTCATGGTATTTCAAATTTATTTTTAACATTTCAAACAATTCTAACTAAATCATAGTAGGCCTACGTCATTATTTTGTGTCAAAGCCTAAGATGATGTAGATCTAGTCATTTTTTTTCAAGTAAAAAAAAAAACTCAAAACAACCACGTTACAATTAGATATTTAAATAATTAAATAACAGATTATGTATAATGTGCTCGCTTGGTCATATATAGGGCTAACGGTCAGCGCGACCACAAAAAAAAGGGGGGAGGGGGGCGGTTTGTTATGGAAACACATGCAGCGTCAAGTTGGGTAAAAGTAACATAATGACGTCACGTACAATACCCCCCCCCACCCCATGGATCCCTCTGTAAAAAAATGTACTGTCATAATACCACTGTTACTTATTTAAATCTATTTCTGAAACAGTTTATATGTATAACAGTTTATATGTATAATTGTATACGTATGTTCAGAATAGTAACCTAAAAACTGACGCTATGTTCACTCTGTGTTGGTTATCCCCCCCCCCCTTTCCGAACTGATTTATTAAGTTCATTTGGGAAAACGCTTAAATGAGGTACCAAAGTACCATGCCGCCAGAATCATAGCTTTTGAAACAGGTAAAACTCTGTAAATATTGTTTTTGCAATTACCAGTAAAAAGGGTGTGTGATCAATACAGTGATCTAACCCATACCTTATCATTATGTTAAAAAATTATCTTTAAAGAACACAAAAAACAGTAGATAATTAAAACATGATTGATCAGAACTGCAAGACCAATATTTCAGTAATATGTAGGGTATATCTTAGAATGTTCCACTTGTTTGATTTAGTTTCTCTATTAGATTGAAATGCGTGGTTTTATACCAACTCAGATTTTTAAAACTTTCATTTTTTTTTTAAATTATTAATTCAATTGTTTAAACATCAAGTAGTTTTTTTTTTTTTGTTTTTTTTTAAGTTTAATAGATCTCCTTCCACACAGTTCACTCCCTTCGAACCAGGAGCTAGCTGTGTGGATAGGTTGCGTGTTAAAATATTACAATGTAATACATAGTATTTCATTTAAAAAATTTACAATGTCATTTTCTTGATTTTCCTTCTGTTTTCTTTGTTCCATTTTTTCCAAGTTTAAACATCAAGGCAATTAAAAAAAATTATCATACCATTTGTAGCAGTCACGCTGAGGGACAATTATACGCCTTTAAAAATTTGAAATATATGAAAGCTAAACGCTTTTTCATTTAAACTACCAATAAATAATAATTCTGAAATCTACGAAATTTAAGATTAGACATTAATTTTACAAGGATTTTAATATTCATAGTTTATTTATATAATAAATAATTGATTATTTTATTAAATTTTTAATTTCTATACATTTTTAACAATTTTCCCGAACAGAGTTGTAGATTGTCTCCCGTAGTTCCATATTTAATTGTGACGAACACATAAATGTATTTATACTTGTTGCCATTTTTTTAAACCTAGCTTTCAATTGGGTTGATGAAGTAGAGTTCATATGTTTCTTGACCTCGGCATATGAAGGGAATGTGAGGTCAGCACTATGCCCACTCATGGACGTTCCACTGACTTGAACCCGGATTCGAACTCGAGACATTCGGGTTACAGCCTAGCGCTCTACGGCTAGGCCACGCTGTCCCCAAATGATCAAATTAGCTGCTAAAAAAAATACCCCACCTCCACTATAAATTATAACACCTGTGCACACACAAGGGTACTTTACGTTTTTCCTTCCCTCCCCCATTTTCTAATTAACTTTGGTTTGTTTATTTGTCTTCTACTTGAAAACACTAACGGTGGGAGTAAGAGGGAACAGCTGTTGTTTATGTTGTGAGTGGCACCGTTTGATCCAACGAAGTACAAGCAGCGAAGGTATATGGAACAGCGGTAACGTTGTGAGCAGGCACAAATTGATGCAACAAAGTACACCGCAGTGGGAGGGTGACTGAACAGCGGGGCAGTGGGAGGGAAACAGAACGGTGGTAATGTAGGCACAAATTGATGCAACAAAGAAAGTGAAAGGGGGGGGGGGGTAAAAAAAACAACAACCGCGGTTAATTAGTTTGCCCAAGACACAGTTGGCTTACGTTCACGTGGTAGGCGATCATCAGGTGCCGATTATCTAACATGCAGGTGAGTAGGTTGGGTTTAGAGAGACACAGCGGAGCCAGCGTGTTTTTGAAACGCGGAAGTCACGGGTTCGAATCCTTGAAAAGGTTGGCGTGTCTAATTTTTTTTTTTAAAGGGACATGTTTTTTTTTCTATTTAAGAAATATGATAAGAACTAGAGTTTGCTTACAGTGAAAGTTATGCACAATACAATGACGTAACCGAGTTAACATGTGACTCTTAACATGACGTCATCAACGAGTACTTGTAATGACGTCATGTATCAATACATCCGCTGTGGTCAAACCCCCTATGGTCAAACCCCCTATGGTCAAAGCACCTGTGGTCAAAGGTCCGCGCACCAAGAGAGTCGCGATTTGCATCTCTAAAACGCAGTAGTGCTCGAAGTCCCAGCATAATCTCAACAACATCTCAAAGAGGGATAAAATATTCTTAAACTCGTATGCCGAGTTAGAAAACATGTGATCATTAAGTGATATCAAACATGTGATCATAAATATTATGTGACTATATGTGTAGCAGTTTTTTTAAATATCCTTTTTGTACTAATTCGATGTTTTTGGTTAAGAATATTTTATATAACTAACAATATATTTTTTCAATTATTTTTTCGTCACTATATGGGAATTCATTTGATCAATAACAGACTAGCTTGCATGTTGAAAAGGTTTGTATTATAAATGACTATTTTAAGGAATAGAGTCGGGCCTTAAAAAAAATCAAGGGACTCTGAAATATCAGGAATAGTTATTGAATACACAGAAATGTTATTACGTGACATTTCAGAGAAGAGAATTTTCACATCAGCACCAAATCGGCCTTCATCTTAACATTGAGATTGACCCGCAAACCACTGTGACCAAAAAAATCGGCCTTCATCCAAACATCACGTTGAGTCGCGAACACTTTGACTAATCGGCCTTCATCCAATAATCGAGTCAAAGCGTAACCACTTTGACCTAATAGGGCTGGTAAGTAGGTCACCAATCAGTTCTATGGCTCATGCAGGTTTTTATTGAGCCGTAGAACTGGTTGGTGACCTACTTACTAGCCATTGGCCTTCATCCAATCATCGAGTCAAACACATCACCACTTTGACCCAAATCGGCCTTGTCCAAGGTCAGACCCTGGGTTAGTAAACGGTTTATCAACATTGTCACGTGGTCTAAGCCCAGCCAACTGTCGAAGAGCTAGTTCTTCAGCGTTGAAGTTCAGGACAGCAGGGTTCCGGAAATCGATGACGGAGAAATAATATTCCCTGATCAAATATTAATGAAGAGTTTCAGCTTTTTAAAAAATGTATCTGCCAGCTATTTATAATCTTTGTGTATTCGTAGTAAAAAAAATTGATTAGCAAATTTTACAGTAGGCATACTGAAGACATGGGTTTACAAACATTAAGTCTATCTAAACTAATAGTTCCAACATCTAAACGACTAGTTCCTACATCTAAACTACTAGTTCCCACATTCCCCCCTACCCTAAAGTTTCAGTGCCCCATCCCTCCAGTTTCAAAGTACCCTCTCCTAAGTTTTAAAGTGCCGCCCCCCCCCCCCCCCAAAGTTTCAAAGTACCCCCCCCCCGTAAGTTTTAAAGTGCCGCCCCCCAAGTGCCGCCCCCCCCCCCAACCCCCGGAGGAAAAACAGCTCCCACATCTAAACTACTGAACTACAAGGGGGGGGGGGGGGGGCGGGAGAGATGTAGGGCACTGCCCCCATCCCGAAAGACGTTGATTTCACCTCCCCTCCCCCAAGAACGAAACATAATTTGTATACAAATGATATACTTCAACTACTGTCCACAGCCCGGAAATGTAAATCCACCCCCCCCCCCCCTCGAAAGTTTCAATGCTACTCCCCCCCCCCTCCTGGAGAAAAATATGTGAAGGAAACACTGCTATTCCCACACCTAAACTAATTGACCCTATATCTTAAAGATGATCAAAGCCAACTGACCACAAATTTAATGCGCAACGAGGCCAAGTATCTCAAAAGCTGTAGAAACTCACGTGATCAAGTGCACACACAGTCAATCCAAAAACAATAAATCTGGCGACTATTTCTAGTAATAGACGTGGCGCCCCCTCGAGAGCAAATTTTTGATTTGCATCCCCCCCCCCTCAAACTTTCGATTTGCACCCCCCCCCCTCACACTTTCGATTTGCACCCCCCTTTAAGCTATAATTTGTTTTTCCAACCCATTTTGGCGTCCCTTAAGGTCGGCGCCCGGGGACATATGTACCCCCCCCCTCGCTACGCCTCTGCGTGACCGCACACTAGGAGGCGCCATTAAGGATGCTTGACAAACCACATGACTATGAATAATACGTTATCATTGTTTTCGATCAACTCAGCTAAATGTCAATCAAAATGAATATTACATTGAATCTAATGTTGTTTTTTTCGGGCGACGCCCCGCTGTCGAAATCACGGCGCCCCTGGGGGCATATATCTGGTATCGAAATTTACTTAAAAACTAGAATTAAAGAGTATATGTTGTCTCCCTTCCACCCCCACCCCCAGTATCTAGTTACAAACGGAACACGTGTATTAAAACGTTTATTTTTTTTTTTATTATTCTTTAACTACATTAGAGTAATTTCCCTTGGGTTGTTGAATAGACGGAGCGGGGTAATTAGAAGTTATTTAAAGATTTTAAAATTCAAGCTCGACGACGGTTGAGAACCGGTTGATGAAATATTTCGTTCAGCAACAAATCCATGTATTGATTTGTGTGGTTGTGTGGGCTGACTTCACATTTCAAACATCATTGCAGGGAAAGTGGATGTTGTGTAGTGTTGAAGATATGGGATGTTGACGATGTGTGATGTTGAGGATGTTGGATGTTGAAGATGTGTGATGTTGACGATGGGGGATGTTGACGGTGGGGGATGTTGACGATGGGGGATGTTGACGATGGGGGATGTTGACGATGTTGGATGTTGAGGATGGGGGATGTTGACGGTGGGGGATGTTGACGATGGGGGATGTTGACGATGTTGGATGTTGAGGATGGGAGAAGTTGACGATGTTGGATGTTGAGGATGGGAGATGTTGACGATGTAGGATGTTTACGATGGGGGATGTTGACGATGGGGGATGTTGACGATGTTGGATGTTGACGATGTTGGATGTTGACGATGGGGGATGTTGACGATGTTGGATGTTGACGATGTTGGATGTTGACGATGTTGGATGTTGACGATGTTGGATGTTGACGATGTTGGATGTTGACGATGGGGGGTGTTTACGATGGGGGATGTTGAGGATGTTGAATGTTGACGATGTTGGATGTTGACGATGGGGGATGTTTGACGATGTGGGATGTTGACGATGTTGGATGTTGACGATGGGGGATGTTGACGATGTTGGATGTTGACGATGGGGGATGTTGACGATGTTGGATGTTGACGATGTTGGATGTTGACGATGTTGGATGTTGACGATGTTGGATTTTGACGATGTTGGATGTTGACGATGGGGGGTGTTTACGATGGGGGATGTTGAGGATGTTGAATGTTGACGATGTTGGATGTTGACGATGGGGGATGTTTGACGATGTGGGATGTTGACGATGTTGGATGTTGACGATGGGGGATGTTGACGATGTTGGATGTTGACGATGGGGGATGTTGAAGATTTAGGATGTTGAAAATTGGATGTTCAAGATGTGGAGTACTGAGAATGTGGCCTGTTGACGATGGGTGATGTTGAAAATGATGTTGGATATAATGTAGGAAGGGGGGGGGGGGTTCAAATGGAACGATTTGTTGTAGTATGAAACAGTCGGGTGTTCAGATAAGAAGGGGAATTGTGTGTTTAGGGGATTACGTTTAGGGGGATGGCGCATTTAGAGGACTGTGTGTTCAAAAGGGAGTGTTTTTTATGGAACTGTGTTTAAAGTTTAAGGGAATTGTGTGTTTAGGGGGCACTCTGTTTAGAAGGGAAGTTTTTTTTAAAAAAACAAAAAGGTTTATTGATTCGAAGGGATCGATGTGTTTAGGAGCAACGTATTATTTAGGGAACGTATGTGTTTTTAGGGATGTCGTGTGTTTAGAATATAATTATAATTTAGTGTTAAGAAAAATGGGGAAAAATTGTAACAGAAATGTGATTTAAGCGAAAAGGTCAAATACTGGGTGTGTTTAGTAGAAACATCCGCTTAAAATCAGCATTTTGAAAATTGTTTCACAACAGGCTCATGCGCTTAAACCAAAATATGGCTGGTGTGTTTAAACACATAAGATCCTCTTGTGTTTAATCGAAGTGCGTTTAAATACATCAGGACTAGCACATTTTGACATAAAGCAGTGACAGCTTGGGGGAAGGGATGGGGCGGGGGGGTGCTAAGCCTGGTCATTGTTACTGCAAGAAATAAATTATCACCCTTGTTCCTTACCCCCCACCCCTCCACCCCCAATGTTTACACTAGAGTCACGTGACTTGTGTCTGAATATCAACACCGCATGGTTGAGACGAGCAAGCTGGTCGTGTCGCTAGTGTGTTGGCCTGGGTTACATGATGCAGAGCTGGTCTCCAGGTAGTTCGGGTAATGAAAAAAAATAAAAGACCGTGGTAGTGGTGGTGGTGGTGGGGGGATGGTGGGTGGGGATGGTGGGGGGTGGTGGGTGGGTGGTGGTGGGGGGATGGTGGGTGGGTGGGTAGTGGTGGTGGTAGGTTGTGTTGGAAGGTGGTGGTGGGTGGTGGTGGTGGTGGTGGGTGGTTGATAGAGGTGGTTGATGGTGGTTGGTGGTGGGTGGGTGGAGGTGTTGGTGGTGGGTGGAAGTGGTGGGGGAGGTGGTGGTGGGGTCGAAACTTACACGTAACAGTAATCATACATGTCAATGCACGTAATGCACATGTTAATGATCATCAAATCTAGGAAGTGGTCGAATGGTAGACTACACAACTACTAACCCGAAAGTCTGGAATCCGTATAACGTCCCTACGTGCACCCAGCTGTGATGGGCACCTGACTCACGTTAGAGAGAGAGTAAGGCGGCCGGGCATAGTGCTGACCAACAATTCATATGCCGAGGTCACAGAAACAGAAACTCTACTTCACTTGCCCCATAGACCGTCAGGTACGAAAGGAAATTTGACTAATTATGTCATAGATCTTATTTTTACTGTCTGAGTAATTCAAGTAGCCCAGCCAGACTTTGTTAAATGGTTAAAGGCTAATTAGAAGAATTGTTTAAAGCTTATTAGGTCAAAGGTTAAAGGTTAATTTGAGAGTACTTAAGGGCTCATTTACTTTACTACCCTCCTATAAAAAAAAAAATTAAGCGTGTCTATAAATGACGTCATACTGTATAGACGAGTATTCCCCCCCCCCCTACTTTCGACACATTTTGACACCCATCTATAACGACGCCAAGGGGTCAGCGGTCACCCTCATACGTAGAGAACCACAACCCCTAGTTTCAATTCTAGCATTTCTAACTCAATATCTCGCCTCTACCTCACCACTACATCGCCAATATTTAGCCATTACCTCACCATTACCTCACCATTACCTCACCACTACATCGCCTCTACCTCTACCACCATTCTTCTACCCCTCAACACTACCTCCCCATTACCTCACCACTACCTCGCCTCTACATTATCTCTACCTCACATCTACCTTGCCCCTGAATAAATCGGGTTTTCCCGCACCAAATTCAAAAAGCCTACCTCTCACAGACAGGTAGCAACTGCCATGCTCATGTTCAATTACTGCCTGCTGGGCAGGTAACCCGAGCCTTTAACTCTAACCACGTGAACACATACTTTAAACCACAATTACAACCTGACGAACCCTAACTTCATTCTTAACATACCTGTGAAAATTAGACTGAACCATATCCTAATAATAGCCTCTAGAGATAAATCTAGCCTCCATTTTAACAAATCTAGAACAATTTCAACAAGCCTAACTATATTTCCTAATTAACCATACCCTTAATTATCTGTAAACAAATCTGTAGCTAGCCTTAACCTCCTCTAACAAACTTTTAAACAAACCTTTAGCTAGGCTGTAGCCTGATTGTAGCCTCATACCTCACTCAATCGTTACTATACCTTACTCAATCGTTACTATACCTCACACACTCATTACTATACCCCACACAATCATTGCTATACCCCACACAATGATTACTATGCATCACACAATCATTACTGTACCTCACACAATTATTAGTGTGCCTCACACGATCATTAATATACCTCATACAATCGTTACGATACCTCATACAATCATTACTATACCCCATAATTTTTACCCATTCTTCTAGTTAACATTTAGCCTTTCTTCTAATTAGCCTTTAAACATTCTTCGGTTAACCTTTAACCTT
This sequence comes from Physella acuta, assembly GCF_028476545.2. NCBI lineage: Eukaryota > Metazoa > Mollusca > Gastropoda > Physidae > Physella > Physella acuta. The sequence continues at coordinate 89,953 of NW_026732105.1, read as the reverse complement.
TTTTTCGAATTAGCTTTTAACATTCTTCTAATTAGCCTTTAACCATTCTCCTAATTAGCCTTTAACCATTCTTCTAATTAGACTTTACCCACTTATCAAAATAACCTTTAACCTTTCAAGTAATAAGTTTTTAACCATTCTTCTAATTAGCCTGTAATCATTCTTCTAATTAGCCTTTTACCATCCTTCTAATTAGCCTTTAACCATTCTTCTAATTAGACTTTAACCACTTATCAAAATAACCTTTAACATTTCACCTAATAAGCCTTTAACCATTCTTCTAATTAGCCTTTAACCATTCTTCTAATTAGCCTTCAACCATTCTTCTAATTAGCCTTTAACCATTATTCTAATTAGCCTTTAACCATTCTTCTAATTAGCCTTTAACCATTATTCTAATTAGCCTTTAACCATTCTTCTAATTAGCCTTTAAACATTATTCTAATTAGCCTTTAACCATTCTTCTAATTAGCCTTTAACCATTCTTCAAATTAGCCTTTAACCATTCTTCTAATTAGCCTTTAACCTTTCTTCTAATTAGCCTTTAACCATTCTTCTAATTAGCCTTTAACCATTTAACCACGTGTGCCTGAGCTACCAGAATCACTCAGACAGTAAAAAAAAAAAAGATCTATTACATAATTAGCCACAATGTCGTGTCACTGTCGGGGGTTTAGGATGTGCCGCGACCATAAATATGGCGGGGGACATTTTTTTCCCCATTACACTACCCTGCGGTTGTGCAATGCGGCTGGGCTGGGAAGGGTTCTCAAAAGTTTGATTAGTGTACCCCGTAGCCATAATACAACAAATAACGTTTCGTAACCACGATTCGGTAAAAAAAAAAGAAATTAATTTAGGTCATCTTCTGTTCCAATCAAAATTCATATTATTTTATTTATATAACAATATATTATTTTAACGTATCCATAATGTAATGACCCGTTTCCATTGACCACCAACCTTATATCATATTACATTTTTAAGAATCAACGGTACAATTACGACCCAATTAGCTACTACAAATGTTTTGGGGATTATTTTTAATCAAGGAAATAGCTTGTGACATCTTCATTAAAAAAAAACAATTAGAAAGATTATAGTGAATTCAGGTTTAAAAAAAACTATACGACATCGAGAAGCCTACCTTCGCATGTCTACCCCCCCCCACACACACACACCCTCCCCCACCCCACCCACCCCACCCACCCAGACGAAATAGAATGTAGATAGAAAATAAATACTTTTACCAGTGTCCGCCCCTCCCTAGGAAAATTTAACATTCAAGAGCTAATTGTCACATGTGGCGTTGTTATTATATGTCAATGCAAATCAGGTATATGTTTATGGTCACCTAATCTAGGAAGTGGGACGGCGTGGTCGAATGGTAGAGCATACGACTGATAACCCGAAAGTCTCGAGTTTTTTTTTTTTGTTTTTTTTTTTAATTTAGCCTACTTTCGTGTTATCTCAAGATACGCGATTCTGAGTTGAGAACCGTTGATAGAGGCGATTAAACTCTGTAATAAATACGGCAAGCGTGTCTGTGAAATTCGCATTGATTCTTACAGCAATTAGGGCTAGCATAAATTACAGATTTTTATATTAAGGCTAGCATAAGGTGAAGACTTTTTAGGGGGGGAATCCGGATTTAATGTTGAGGTGAGTGTGAAGGTTTTTTGTTTTGATTTAATAAATAATTCTGTGGGACGGAAATAGATAGGAATTATGGTGTGGGGGGAAGGGGAATATTGTGTGAGGGAGGAATGGTGTGGAGGGGGTTTAGTGGAGTTATGACAGGCTTCTGAGGGAAGGGGGGGGGGGGGGGGGTGAGGTGTGTGGGACGGTGTGTGTGTGGGACGGTGTGGTAGAAAGTGTGCGAAGTATGTGCTGAGTGGGGGACTGTGTATGGAATTGTGTGTGTTGGATTGTGTGTGGGAATGTGTGTGAGGGATTGTGTGTGGCAAGAATAGTTTAGACAAAGTCCACACAACGCCCTCTTCTTCTTCTTCTTCGTTCTTAATTTTTTAGTGTTGGGAGGGATCGAGCCTTATCTGTCAGAGGGTTTGAACTCAAGACTTTTTTCGAATGTATCAACCATGAGCTTTTGCCGACTTGACCATGCTTCCATCACAATTAAGGATTACGTGTCAATTGGTTTTGCGCAATTGAGGCCATTGACTCCGATTTCAGCCTGCTTTTCTTTTTGGATTGCTTCCATAGCCTTTGTCCAACCAAGAACAAACTACAAGGCAGCAGTTGTTTGATTTTGGAGTTGTCTCTCCTAGAAGAGTGGCTGTCCTCAGCTAACGAGCCTCATCTGCCCGAGGGTTCGATCTCGAGACTTTTTGGTTTAGCAACCATGAGCTTTACCGACTCGACCACGCCGACCCCTTAACGCCCTCTAAAATACACACAAGGAAATCTCACAAAACCCACACAAAAAGACCCACACAAAAGGCCCACCCTGACCCCCACAAAAACCCCACACTAATTTCTGAGCTCACGGATCAAACTCCGAGGAAAACAGAAACCCCATAGGGATTCTACCCAGCTTTAACCAGTACCCAGCAACAACGATGGGTTGCAAACAAAATGCAGTTGGAACCTGCCAACCTCTTCCCGTCTACCCACTTGACCAGCTCAACTCCACCCCTACAATAAAGTTACCTCCATGAGTTACATGTGTTGAGAGCCACAACTCATGATCAGTCACATAAGAATTCTCTCCCCTCACAAATCAAAATGACGAGATAAGAAAAACTAAATCTACTAATTTCCTGTATAGGCGAACAGATCGGAAAAAAGAAAACGAAATTTTTTTTTTTAACACAAAAATTTCCATATTTTAATCCGAATCGTCAATAACGTTTTTTTTTTAAAATTCAAATCAATAATGATGAATTTATAAAGCAGTAATGACCGACGGGAATGTTTTTTTTAACGTAAAAACAACATGGCGAATCGCAGGCGTTCGTATGTTTTCTTCAGTCATAGCCCTTCACGTTCACCATTTGTGTCACCATTTGTTCAACACTTCACCGCGAGCCACGTGTCACCAGGTGTCACCAGCTCGAGAAAAGTCAGTCCTCCGTTGTCAGGCCTGTCTTGGTATTGATGACATTTTTTTTAAAGGTTTCAGGGTTTGGCACGAGCAGACATGAGTGAGTACATAGAATGGTAAAGAAGGCGTGGTCAGGTTGTAGAGTAGACGTGGACTAGTGCTAGGGGAGGCGTGGTCTGGTTGTAGGGTAGACGTAGACTAGTGCTAGGGGAGGCGTGGTCTGGTTGTAGGGTAGGCGTGGACTAGTGCTAGGAGAGGCGTGGTCTGGTTGTAGGGTAGACGTGGACTAGTGCTAGGGGAGGCGTGGTCTGGTTGTAGGGTAGGCGTGGACTAGTGCTAGGGAAGGCGTGGTCAGGTTGTAGGGTAGACGTGGACTAGTACTAGGGGAGGCGTGGTCTGGTTGTAGGGTAGGCATGGACTAGTGCTAGGGAAGGCGTGGTCAGGTTGTAGGGTAGACGTGGACTAGTGCTAGGGGAGGCGTGGTCTGGTTGTAGGGTAGGCGTGGACTAGTGCTAGGGTAGGCGTGGTCAGGTTTTATGGAAGGCGTGGACTAGTGCTAGGGGAGACGTGGTTTGGTTCTAGGTAAAGCGTAGTCTGGTCTAGGGGAGGCGTGGTCTGGTTCTAGGAGAGGCGTGGTCTGGTTCTAGGGGACACAATGGCAAACAAAAACAAATTTAAAAATGTAAAAAAAAAACCACATTCTCCACCCAGTCACGTGATGGCTGACCTACATTTTCACGACCTTTTTATTTATAGTAATTGTTTACATTTTTCTATTATTGACTCAAACTGTCCAAAATAAATCATTTACTTGTTGATGATGCGCTTATGACATTTTTAGCAAACAATTGTTTTAGTTTTAACTATTCATAAGCCTAGACAGAAATTTTTGTTTTATATATATATTGTTTGGTAATTTTTAAAAGCTTCTTTTATAAGCATGTTTCTATTTAGCTTTGGGACCGTTCGTAAATGACGTCAGACTGATGTGGGAGGGGGGGGGACTTAGGTGTCGATGTGCGACGAGGGGAGGGGGTGGAGTTAGAAACGTGAGACACCCCACTAAGCCTATGGTTTTTCAAAAAGTAATTTTTTTTCATGAACAGAATTTTAGAAGTGAGTTAGCCTTGAAAAGATATTAATTGCACATTTTAATTATTTTTTTTTGTCAATCACACACACACACATTCGCGCCACTAAACTTATTTTAAAATGAATAAATATATATGCTTTTATATTAAGCAATCATTACATTAATTATTACATCATACCCTACACATTTAGAAACAACAAAAATAAATATATTTAGAACTGTATATTTAATTTTAATCAAGTAAAAATAAACTAAGGGAGATAACCTATAACTATGTTCGCTAAAATTGTTGACAATTCAGTGTAGTTTACTAATTATAAAATATTAAACTACTTATTGCAACCTTAAACGTGAATACTACAACTCATACAGGGTACTTGTCCAATGTTTATATGCAATAGATTTTAGTATTATAATATGCCTGTTGTCTAAATAGGAAACTGCTAGCTCTTCAACATTTGTAATTTGTAGACACGTGAAAGTGACACTTAATCGACATACCGCAGCATCCATCAACATACAGTAAATATCAATAATCAATTTAAATATTTTTTTCAACCAGCCCTTGTTTTGTGTACATAAGTTACAAATATTCCCCCTTATTTACTGTAAGATGTTCACTCCTTCACGCTTCGTCAGCCACCACAAGCCACCCCACCTGCCCCATGTCTCCCAAACCCCTGCTACCACCATGACCCTTTTAACCTGCTACAATGATCGTACCGCCACTCCCATTCACCCCAACACCAACTTTGATTCGCTAGTTATTTTTCGTTTTCCTTTTCCTTCTTGAATTTTTTAAATTTACAAAATGTGATGAAAACTACGTAAAATAAAATAAAAAATTCTCAACAAAACTGTAAAAACATATAAGCATATCCTGGTAAAAATACCATTTTTGTATTTCTTTATTTCTAATTACCTTCATTTGAATTTTTGATCGACAAATCTTTTTTTTAGTAATGTTCACCATTTTGTTCTTGTAATGATATTTTTTTTAAATGTTTGAACTATGTGTTTATGCTGATGTAATTATTCCTATTTGAACAGTATTAAAAAAATATATTAAAAAATAATTTTAAAAAAATATCTTTTCATTTTCATTTTCTGTTTCTGGCCAAGGGTGGCTACAAGGTCAACTTTTGACTTCGCAGCTGAGGATGGAGCACAGTAAATCAAGCAGTCGAAAGAAACCGAGTTACAGTTACACACCCTATTTTAGTCTTGTTCTTATGCCATTTTACTTTCTCCATTTAATTACTACGAGCCGACCCGCGGCGTATCATACGCCGCTATTTGGTTGTTTTATTTTCTACTTTTCAGTACTTCATAATTTGTTAAATCGACAGTACCAATGCTGCCACTGAAAATATTTGCTTTAAAACATCTTCCCCCCCTTTTCCCCCAACCCCAACCCCTACCCTATACCCCCCCCCCCCCCGTGAAAGCAGCCTCCTCTTAGTTACCTCCTCTAAGTTTAAAATCGTTTCAAACTAAATTATCTGCCCCTAAACCCGGCTCTATGATTGTAAACATTTAGAGTGAACCACAGCTCACCAGACCATGTGGGGGACTGCAAGGCGCGCTTGCAGCTTGTTTTCTAATGTCTCCCAGAAGAGAATTATATATATATATATATATATATATATATATATATATATATATAAATAGATACGTATACAATAGATGTTCATGTCTTTGAAACTGTGTGAAACTACAAAATAAATTATTAATAACTATTTAGATCTTTTCTTAATTTTAGTGTTGGAAGGGATCCCAGTGTCAACTGGTTATGCGCCATTGAAGCTATTGACACCGATTTCAGCCTAATTTTCCTTTTGGATTTGCTTCCATGGCCTTTGTCCAAACTGTAACCACGTTTTATTTTTAAAATCTCTACCTTCCGATCAATTTTATTCTCTCCCTTGTTGTAGCGTGGCAGTTGCTTCCCTTGTCAAACAGTTTCCATGTTTGTTTACGTGCTTGCAAGCAGCTGAGCCCTATCAACACACACATCAGCTGAGTCAGGATCAGAGTTTCTTTCGGGTATCTCTTCGGGGGGGGGGGGGGGGAAGGGGTGTCAGTGCTCCCTCCCGGAAAGAAACCCACCGACCCCCCCCCCCCCCCCACCTCGAATAATCGAATAAAAATGTAATTTGGAAAAAATATATATACTTAAACTAGTGTCCCACAACCACCCCCCTCCGGTAGTTTTAGATGACCATTCCCCCCACCCCTCACCCACATCTTAAGAGAGAAGTGTCTGAAAGAAACGTTGGTCAGGATGGGTTTAATTTAGCAGTTCTCGCTCGCGTAAAACGTAAAACGAAAAGAATAAACCCTAACCCATTAAGAAGAAACACGGCAACGATAACCCTTACCCCTGGAATAACACGAGCAGTCAAAAGCCTTAGCTATCAATTATAACAAGTTGGAAATTAAATTTTAAAAATTAAATTGAAAATCAATTAAATTAATCGTAACCCGTAAACACAGCATACGTATACTAACCCTAATCTATCACAATATTTTAACACACTAACCTTCAATGCCAACCCTGACCCAGAGTGCTAACACTAGCAGCAGAGTTTCTTCCAGGCTCTGCCCCCCCCCCCCCCGAAGAAAGTCTACCGCTCCCCCCCCCCCCCCCCCCCCGAACGAGATGGAATTTATATTGTAAACATACACTTTTACTAGTGGACGCCCCCCCCCCCCCCGAGAAATGTCGACCGCCTCCCCCGAAAATTTCAAGTGCCCCCCCCCCCCCGGAGAAAAAAGTCTGGAAGATACACTGACTAGCAGTCGGCAGCCTTACTAATCCTAACCCACAATCACAGCGTACTTACACTAACCCTAATCCATCAGAATTTTTTTTATGACAAAACAAAACCAGCCACGGACATACTAATCTTGATGATAAAACCAAAACGTTAATTAAAGCACGTGATTATATGCAGGGGCGTAGCGAGGGGGGGGGGGGGCGGGGGGTGCGGACCGCACCGGGTGACACCATTTAGGGGGGTGACACCAAGGCAAAAAATAGCAAAATATATAGAGAAAAACTTGAGAGGGGGTGCAAATCGAAAGTTTGAGGGGGGGGTGCAAATCGAAAACTTGAAAGTTTGTCCCCGGAAAGGGTCGCTACGCCTCTGAGGGTGACACCATTAAGTGCCGCACCGGGTGACACCCGACCTCGCTACGCCACTGATTATATGTTTCCATAAAAGGACTTCAAAAAATAAATCAGTGTAGGAACATACATTTTAGTGCAAGAGGCATTAACCGTTACCTTCACCTGTAAATATAAAACGGTCATGCTTGACCTTTTACAATCTAATTATAGACATTATTTACATATGCGTGTAAACAAAATCCCGCGAGTTATTTTCCTCTACCTTGTTTTTTTACGCTTATAAAATCTCCATTCACCCCCCCCCCCCACACACACACACCTTTCGCCTCACACTGCATCTCCCACCCCCCCCCCCCCCCCCCCCCCCACCAGTACTCGATTAGCGACCCCCGACGACATAAAAACCATTCATTAGAACGATGTTATATATAGAAGCACTCGCGAGTGCCCTAATTGTTAATGCGCATGTGCAAACAGTATCTTCTTGACAAAAGCACGTTGTATTCTTCTCCTGTCTAATCTAGGCCAAAGTTTATTTTCTGTGTACAATGCATGGTATAGGCCTTACCACGTCATAATTTCTTTAACGATATCGACACACACACGCACACACACACACAAACACACGGACGTGTATGAATCTTACCTTAATAGATCCTCATTCGAAGAGCACAGAATGGAGTGTAGAATATAACAAAACAAGTAAAGTCCAAAATGAAATAAGAGAAATAGCGAAATGTGAATTTTGAAATTATTCAAATCTTTCTTGTAAAACGTAGGTCTGTTAATAATCGATCTATTTAACACGAAACAATTGAAGAATGTTTCCTTAATTTACATCTTTGAGATTTTATTCTTGAGAAAAAAATATTAATTAACAACTAGATCTATAAATAAACTTTAATTAACTACTGTCGTCACATATTTTTTTTTTACAAACGAATGACAAACGTCTGCAACGGTAACCCGAACTCTTCAGTGGCTAAAAATAAACAACTGACTTCTAGGTAGCGTCAGAGACGTGTAGTGTACACGGCGAGTTACTTGTCCTTTGTTTACATCCACTGTTCGTGTTAGCTGAAGTGTATCCTACCGGGAATGTGAACGATCTTCAGGGAAACAAATGAACCCAATCTCGTATCCGCCCCTGGCGACCTCACGTAATATTCAAAACAAGACACGAGTCACTAACCCATTGTCATTTACAAAGTATCGATTTATAGGCTATATATATATATATATATATATATATATATATATATATATATATATATATATATATTATATATATATATATATATATATATATATATATATATATATATATATATATATATATATAGTATATAGGCCTATAGGTCTATATACATATAGTCCTATATACATGTATAATTAAATATAGCATATATATACATGTCATGTACATGTAAATATATAAAATACATATATATCTATAGGCCTCTAGGGATATATATATATATATATATATATATATATATATATATATATATATATATATATATATATATATATATAAAAGCGTGTATATTATATATAGGCTATACTATAGATATATTTGTGTATATATATATGGCCTAGGCCTATAGTATTTATAATATGTAATGTATGTTTTATGTATCTTCTGGTATGTACTAATTTAAATAGTGCCTACTCGAATATTTGTTAATATATAATATATAACAAACACCATGGGGCGTAATAAATTAATATGCTACGTTCATACAAACTAAACAAATACAATTAAGGTAGGTAACATCTATTCAAAGTTTATCAAATTACATTAAAGTTAAAGCATTAATTATCTCTGTTTTCTTCAGTACTACTGAATTACACACTAGTACACACGGAATTTGAAAGCATTACAGTAATCACAAGAATTATCGCGTCCACAAATAAAATCCAAAAGAGAAAATCACCACTGTTTTAATAATAACATGTTTGTAAACAAACGCGATTTCTACACTTCTTAGCCCAGCGCAACCACTGCTAACTCTTACTACACTAGAGTTCCTTCCCCCTGACGCTCAACGCTGATGCTTGCCTACCTCGCGAGCGAAGCGACTACCACGGGTAGACAAGCGATCCGTTTCTTCACTCGCATCGCGTTGTCTGTCGGGAACAAACCTCCGTGAACTGGTGTTGTGAAGTCGAAGCAGTCTAATTTTTTTTTCTTTTTTTTTTAGTGCACGGGTAGAGAAGCTAAAAATAGTAACGGGAAGGGGCAGCCACCTATAATTCAGTTTGTGCTAGCGGGTTCAGGAGTTCGGGGTAGATTAAACGCACGTGTGAGAGTCGTTTTAATGGCGTGGAAGACATAGATAATCTACAATCTGATCGTGAAATAAAAAATGAATTAGGATGAAACGCTTGTAATAATAGGTGTTTATGGGCTTTACAGGACTACATGCAGTAACCCTTTCTATAAAAAGGGCAAGTTTTCGATTTTTATATAAATCTAGGTGTGAGTTGGAAGCAGAGTTTCTTCCAGGCATCTCATCGGAGGGGGGGGGGGGGGGTGCGGAGCCCCAACACCCCCCCCCCCCCTTTCCCCCCCCCCCCCCCCCCCCCCCGAACGAAACGGAATTTATATAGAAAATATATACTTTTACTAGTGTAGAAACATTGTTCGGAAGTGGCACAAAAAGCCTATATCTGAGTCTATAATATACATAACAGTAACCAAACAATTCGGACATAGGTCTGTCAATAAGAGGTGTATTGACCAACACGCATATTGGCCAGCCAATGAGTGCATTCGCCAATTTCTTGCTGTGGCCGCAACTCACAAACACGCACAAACACACACACACACACGCACATATATGTTTGTGTATATATATATATATATATATATATATATATATATATATATATATATATATATATATATATATATATATATATATATATATATATATATATATATAGGTTGAAGTTCGCTTTTAAAACTTCTTTTCAGTTTGAATATTAACTCCCATTACTTTTTTTAAACGTGTTAACATTTTGTATATGTTTACATTTGTCGTGTCATTTATGAGCCTCAACTGACGATAAAAATGGAGTGAACACTCCTTTGGGTTATCTACCCTTTTTTCAATGCCGTGTTGATGTCATGGCCGCCGGAAGTCATGGCGTGGAAGAAGCCCGCCATTGTTTTCCCTCGAACAAGCCACGCCGGTGTTCGCCTCGACATGAAAGAGGTTACTACTAATGAGCTCTATTGGCCTGCGCGGCTAATTTCCAAAAGCTCGCACAAAGGATAGGCTCTGGTGGACTTAGAAAAACATGGGTTTTCTGCTTGAAGGATTTTTTTTTTAAATCTAAGAAAGAAAAAGTCTAACAAGCCAACTATTGTGTTGTGTTAAAGTAAGCATATACTAGAGTTATTGTCACCATAGTCGGGCCTCATCCTACCCTCCACATCATTTAACAGTAGAACTTTGTGTAAATATGGTGTTTAAGTGCATACTTTAATCTTTTGGTTCCGAATCAGATTTTACTTGTACTCACATCCGCACGCACGCACACATATCTGTATCACAACGGTTCTATGACAAATTCCTGAAAGATACTTGCTCGAAAGCCATTTGTCCCAAGGCTATTTTCCCGAATGGAAACTTGCCCGAATACGACAAATGCCCGAATGGAAACTTGCCCGAATACGACAAATGCCCGAATGAACATTTGCCCTTAGTGTAGCTACATCTCTTCAATGTAGGTGGTCACTTTCTGGGTAGGTTGTCCCCTCCCTTGTAGGTTGTCCATTTCAGTTTCCGTGTGGTCCCCTCCATAATAGCTTGTCCCTTCAGTGTCTGTGGCCCGCCTTAGTGGCAGTGGTCCACTTCAGTGTAGGTGGTCCTTTAGTGCTGTAGAACCCGAATCAATTCAATGAACACCTTTGTGCAAGCTTAATCCAGATCGGTCATTGTCCCAGCTCAAAATGGCGTTGAATTCTAACAACAATTCAATTAATACACCATCTACATCAGTTAAAGGGCGAAAACCTGAGATAATCCGGCAGGTAAAAATGATAAAACCATACAACCCACTTTTAAATCGTTAAAATTTAAGCCACAAAAACCAGTGCGTATCTTCTTCTTTCCTTGATGCACGACGTACTTTAAACCTTTCGTTAGCTGTGTTTTAAAGAAGATGACTTGCAGTGATAAGTATTCAAGTGAACGCGCTATCGCTGCGAGGATATATATATATATATATATATATATATATATATATATATATATATATATATATATATATATATATATATATATATATATATATATATATATATATATATATATATATATATATATATATATATATATATATATATATATATATATATATATATGCAGGTCATCATTGAACCAAACAGTGTGGCCTAGAAACAATGCTAGTTGAATAACAAATGGTAGGCCATACTTAATAAATGTAAATGAAACTTTAACTATTGAGATGATATGCTCTGGAGATCATGTAATTTCTATAATACAAAAAGTAGACCCTATTTTATTAAATTAGTTCTAACATTTACCCAGAAACTTTATAAGTTTATTACACACATAGTTTACTAAAGTCGTCATCATCACCCTTGCTGGGGTATGGGCCGCCAACCATAGATCTCCATAGTCATCTGTCCTATGCCATTTTCTCAACCTCCAGGTGTAGCTCATCTTTGTGGTTTCAGCCTCAAGTGTTTCTTGGTCGAGCTCTTTTGCGCTTTCCTTGAGGATCGACCTCAATGTCTGCCTATTCATATATATATATATATATATATATATATATATATATATATATATATATATATATATATATATATATATATATATATATATAGTCTGCCCAGTGTGTGCCCCATCAAATAACATATTCTTAGTTCACCATCAGCGGCAAATGATATATATTTCCCCGCCCCCTATATGTCAACCGGATCCTCGGCATTCTACTATTGCTTATGTCTAAGTCCGCCACTAAAAAATGGTGCAGTCAACCACTTTTTACTACCATTACCAAACATAAAGTCTCGTGAGCAAGTCCCCCCCCCCCCTACGAAATTTAAAAAAATATGAAACGCAAAGCAGAACCATTTTTACAAGCTTTTATTTAACTCACTTCCTCTGTCTGTCTGTCTGTCTAGATCGAAACGCTGGAGTGAAAATTCGGACAGTTCTACTTGACCGATACGATTCACATTTGACACGTGGGTCAAGACATGAAGACAATGCAATCTGAAATTAAATTTGACTTAATTGGATGCCTAATTCATTTTTTTATGAATTAATTACAAATTGGACCGAATTAGTAGGCATGTCTATCCAACCACACCACACTAAAAAGTAGAAAATAAATTATACACTACTATTTACATTACTATAAAGAAAAGCTTGGGTCTCTTCTCAATTATTAGTAAAGGTATCCAATAGGTACTAAAGTATTAAAGTGACCCACGCTTTTCTTTATAGTAATTTAAATAGTAGTGTATAATTTATTTTCTACTTTTTAGTGCATTAGTACATAAAAGCTTGTTATTAAAACGTTTTTTATGAATTTTTTTTATGATTTTCAAGAACCCCACTCTCGGAACAAAATGTCAGAAAAAATCAGTTCAAAAGGATGGCCTTGGCGCTGTTCTTTACCCCTCCCGCGGACAAACTTTCAATTTAGCGCCCCCCCCCCCATATATTTTTTTGTTTATAATTCAAAACTGCAGCTAAAAAGAGCTTTTAATTTTTTCCCTACCCATTTTAGCGCCCCTAGGGTCGGCGCCCGGGGACATATGTACCCCCCCCCCTTCTTTCGCTACGCCTCTGGCTCTTTATATGCTGAAGGTAAAATAGAAAATGTGCTCACGATAGTCTGTATAGCGGGGAACGTAATAAAAACCAGACATGATATTTTTAACGAATGTTCATGTTCCTAACGCGAGCGGGAGACTTGACATCGCTGGAAGAACGTGAACGACATTGAAAATGTTAAACAACTGAAATGCCTTACTTACACTCAAAGCCGCCTCCACCACCCCCCCTACAAAAACACTTTTTATAATAGACGTGTCAGCACTCTCAACCAGATACAACACCTACCCATTCGTGATAGGGCAACGTTGTTATAAGCAATTCGGTAGTTTCATCGTGATCGTATTTTAATTCCTTTAGTCACGAACGCTAGAACTAGAATCACCATAATGTAATCTATTTTCAAGGGGGGTAACTATAATATTAGTGAATTGGGGAAAGATTTGTGCTGTTATTTCCCCTGATGCATGTGCTTATGTGTAGATCCGCCCAATTTCTAAGCTTCTTTGGTTATTAATATCATCACTGAATTTGTTTTTAGACATTGTTCATTTTTTTCTGAGAAACATTTCTTATTAATAAAGCTATAGGCTACCTTTTGTGGTTGTATTCATAAATTCACAAACTCCAATTGCAGCCTATATTTTAGACTAAAAATGTTTTTGAACAACTTACTCAGATATTGTCAACAATACTTATACATTAACAACCTATACAAGTCTTTTCAACTAGTCAGTATCCATATCTACTGTAATTATTTAAAATGCTGACGAAGCAGGTGAACTCTACTTCATCTGACTTTAGTTTAATAGTTCTAAGAACAAAATTGATAAATTTAAATACTAAAAAAAACTTGTATTATTAAAAAAAAAACAACCGACAAAATTTGTTTTAAAACTTTATTTTGATCAATCACAAAAATGTCCACAACATAATTTAACACTGTATGCCAACTACAACCACTCAGACAGGCAAGATTTTATCCAAACTTCTCTAAACAACTGACAATCTTTTCTAGCATAAAAAAATTCAACCATGGACACTGGTTTAGACAGTGTGTGACTTAAAGTCAAATGGATCCCATGAGCTAGCCTTGGATATGGTTAACCATTCTTAGGAGGTGATGCAAACACAAACAGAGAGTAAGCAGTCCAGATTGTCGCCACACTAACAAGGCTGACTGCAGTTATATACAAGGCATTGTCTTTTGGCAATTTCTTCCAAACTGGGTTGCCATCTTCTTCCTAAGAAAGAAAAAAAATTGGTAATTAGCATTTTAATTTTTAACATGCATCTTATAAACCTATTTTCACAACAATTGTATTTAGAAATACAATAATGCTACTGCTACCTAATTCAAATCTTAAAACCATGTAGAAATCTTAAAAACAAGTCATGTTATATGATGTAACTTATCACCAGTAGAACTGAACAATTGAATACGCTCATTCATCAAAATAAAAAAATAAAAAAAGTAGGGGTAGGTGTATACAAGCATTGAAAACATCACAGCAATGCAGTTAAAGAATACTTACTAGGAACAAAGTTTGTCTCTCCATAAATGCTTTGTATCCTGGTGTATCAGGAATAGGGTATTTCCCAGGGCCTACTTTCTTCAGTGGCGTAGAAAGAGATGAAACACGTCTGGCAACAATTCTACTCAACATTTTCTACGCAAAAAAATTAAAATAATTTTTTAAAATAAGATAGGCAAAATATTAGCTGGCATTGTATACTATTTTGTATTAGTACAAACTAGAGTTCTAGACTAGATCTATTATAGTCAGTGTTTTTCTCCGGGGGGGGGGAGGAGGGACGGAGCCCCTGAAGAGATGCCTTGAAGAAACTCTGATTATAGTAACTTAGTAAGTAGCCTGAAGTAGTAGGGTCTATATTAAAGTTAATTAAGTATTAAGTATTATTTATGTAATAAAATAAAGATCTACTATGGTATATAGATCTAGATCTAGATCTAATATGTAGTATGTATGTATTATGTAGCACATCATTTTTCAGTTCTAAAATCATGATTTCTAGATTGATCTAATCTAGCTAGATCTAGATTTAAGATTTCTAGTATATTAGATCTGTAGAATCTAGACCTCAATTCTAGATAATAGATAGATCTATATTAAATATAATAATGGATATTAGATATAGATCCCTAGATTTAGATTTCTAGAATCTAAATGATATAGGTACTAGGATAAATTTTGAAAATTGGTTTAATAGGGAAACAACCACTACAGTTAAAAGGAGCAAAAAATTACAATAACAGAACAGTTTTCCTTTTTGATGTAGCTCAAACGGTTAAATAGTTATGATTTTTTTTTCGTATTAAAAAAGGTGATTTTTTTAACATAGGTTTTTTCCCAATTTCTGTGATAGAGTTTTTTTAAGCGTTTACTAAAATTGTCCTAGCTTGTTAACCATATGGTCAAATTGGTTATAACTTTGCAATATCTTTATCTATCATATATGCAAGGATAATAAAGAATAAAATTAGAAATTTATGGGCAGAGTTAACCAAAAACAGAAGTAGAACAGGGTACCCCCCCTATTTTTTCATATACAGTGCATTCATAAAATCTCAGTTAAAATTTTAACACTTTGAAAAATTAAGCTCAAACTTGCTGAGAATGATGAGCTATGGATGTGTCAGTTATTACAATCAAAATAATATTCATAACTGAAAAGATTTTTGTTTTAACTGCTACAAAGCTGATAAATTATACAATTTCGCAAAACCGAAGTCTTGTTGATGTGAAATGCAACATGATGGCAAATTTGAGTTATTAAGCACTTAAGTCTCAAAATTTGCCTGGCTCTAGATGACTCTATTCTCAAACAGAAACAATCAAAATATGTATTTAAATCTATCTGTTTGGCAAAAAATAAGGGGTGGAACAGGGTACACCCCCTATTTTTAAATATGAAATTTGTTCATATACTATTTGTTTACGCTCAATCTATTTGAATCTAAAGCTAACAGCTAACTAGAGTGAAGCTCTAAAATAAGTGTGTGTGATGGTTCTATCTAAATAGTTGACAAATAGGTAAAGGAAGGTAAAAATGTAAAATGCTGAGTCATCGACACACCTGACATCATTGAAAAACTGAGCGCATATATTTAAATTTAAAAAAAAAAAGGCAAATTATATCTATTAGAAATGTAAGGTGTTTTATTCGTATAAATGTAATAAACTTGTTGGTATACTTATATATATAGTTTAATTTAAAAAGATGTGTTTCTGCTTATTCGTTAATATATTACATTTCAGGAGAAGTTCAACATTGGTTGGTTTTTAAAGGAAATAGTTCATATCACAAATTAATTAGTTTGCCTAAATAAAAGATAAACACATTATTTATTTTAATAGTTTTAATTTCTCGTTTACATAGTGTTCCATCATTAGACCATATAACTGACATTAGGCCATATAACTGCTTATCATATTGTAGAGATGTGCTGGTTTTAGAAGTGTAGGTTCTACCTGGAAAAGTAAACAGTACAAGTACATTATTTGCCTTCCCATCAAAATAAAAAGGTTTTCTGAATACACCAAATATTTAATGTGTATTGTTAATACCAGACCTTCCTTTCTCCCCCCCCCCCCCCCCTTCACTACCGTCAATATCAAAACAACGCTCGCCACTATCGCCGGCGTCAAAACAACGATCGTCGGCGTCAAAACAACGTTCGCCACTATCACCGGCGTCAAAACAACGTTCGCCACTATCAAAACAACGCTCGTCGGCGTCAAAACAACGCTCGCCACTATCGCCGGCATCAAAACAACGCTCGCCACTATCAAAACAACGCTCGTCGGCGTCAAAACAACGTTCGCCACTATCGCCGGCGTCAAAACTACGCTCGTCGGCGTCAAAACAACGTTCGCCACTATCGCCGGCGTCAAAACTACGCTCGTCGGCGTCAAAACAACGCTCGCCACTATCGCGGGCGTCAAAACAAAGCTCGACATAATCGCCAGCATCAACACAGCGCTCGCCAATATCGCCTGCGTAAAACAGCGTTTCCCACTATCGCCAGAGTCAAAACAACGATCGCTATTGTCAAAACATCGCCCGCCACCAACGCCCGAGTCAAAACAGCGTTCGGTACTATCACCAGTGTCAAAACAGCGTTCGCCGTAAGCGCCAGAGTCAAAACAGTATTCGCCACTAACGCCCGAATAAAAAAGGCGTTCGCTACTTTTGCCGGCGTGAAAACAGCGTTCGCCATTATCGCCCGAGTCAAAACAGCGTTTGTCACTATTGCCCGAATCAAAACAGCATTCGCCACTATCGCCCGAATCAAAACAGCGTTCGCCACTATCGCCCGAGTCAAAACAATGATCGCCACTATCGTAATTACAGTAATACAAGCATATCAGCTAGACTAAGTCACACAAGTGTTAGTAGCGAGACCCGACAACTTCCGGTTCACTTTCACTTCCAGTCTGTAAACAGTTAAAGTCCCAAACAGTACACCAAACTGTGAAGCGTTTTGCAGCTAAGAGACACATCCAATCATTACGATTTTTTACAGTAATAGAGAAAAATGGATAATAATGGAGATTATGCAATAAAATTTCAAGTAGAGCCCATAGAGAAGTTTAGGGAATAAGTCAAACTTACCTTATTTTCAATGAAACACTCCATAAAAAATAGTCCATGAAAATATTTTTAAAAAATATATAATACGCTAAGTCCATTTTTCTTCAAAATAATACTCCTCGCAATAAAATTGACCAGGCAAAAACGGAGAATAATAAAAATTACGAACACTCGCACTCGCGCGTCCGCCAACTCTCGATATTTGGGTAACGGGAGGAAAATCTCGCCGCGCATCGTAAAACGGGAGCCAAATCCTAGATCTAGTACCTACTAAAATCTAATCAATCTAGATCTAGATTCTAGACTAGAATATTCTAGCTAGAGGCATTAGAACTAGAGTTTAGAGTCTTAGATCTAGATCTAGAGTTTCTTCTAGGCGGAGCCCCCCCCCCCCCCCCCCCAAGGAAATTAAATTTATATAATTTATAGGCCTATCCTATAACTATAGATTATAGACTCTAGATCTAGAAAATATAAAAAATATAGAATCTATACTTTTAACAATGTCCGCCCCCAACCCCTGGAGAAAGTCTACCGCCCCCCCCCCCCCCTTCGACAATTTTAAGTTTTAGAATCTAGCTAGATCTAGATATCTAGATTCTAAATCTAGATTCTAGATCTGGAAATCTAGATCTAGAATCTAGATCTAGATCTCTAGATCTAGATCTAAAAAATGATCTAGACTACTAAAAATACAGGATAAAAGTAAGTAATAATATAAACAATATCTCTTATTATCTATAGATAGGAAAACAAACCAAGCCACGATTAAGATGAATAACACACTGACGTTTGTTAACAATCATCAACAAACTGAATTCTGTTTACTTGTTTACTCACTGTTTAGAATCTACGTCTGAAACTACGAACGAAATTATTAGGCGCCACACCATCCGGAAATGTGTGTGATTACGTCATCATTTCTTGCTGCGGGCAGCATTAGGCTAGCCTACAACTCGTTCTGTCATCCAAAAATAAAAAAATATTTTTAAACAAAGCGCTATTACGTCATCAGTATCTGCGTGGTTAGTCTATTAGTATGATTTGTTTAATTAATAATTTAGTATAGACGATCCAGCCCTATTTTTTATAAGGTAACCACTAAATCAATTGGCCCGACATTGTTTTTTTTAAAGTTGGCCCAACAGATAAATAGTCTCGTAATTATACAAAAGGTCCATTATAGGCCTAGGCCTACATTTTTTTTTTGACCATGTACGATGTAAATAAATACAAAAATCTGTTTGATTTTTGTTCGATTTTACTAAATATTGTGCTTTTTTTTGTATATTCAATATCTTAAATAAGTTTTCTAAAAAAGGCAAAAACAAATCTGTTTACATTTTATGTACATTTTAGGTAAACAAAAAAGGCAAGAACCAGGTCTTGAAGTTTAAATTAATTAACTTAAACATTTTATCGCACTGGACACCCCCCCCCCCCCCCCACCCCTTAACTCTCATTTCATACCAGAACTGCTAATTCTCGATAAGGTCGTCAAATTGTCTGCGAGTCGACATTGGTTTGCTCTTGTTGTGGGAAGGTCGGGTTTATAGACAAAATTAAACTCATTAAAGACCATTTCAGTTAGATTAATAATAATGTTGAATAAGAAATAAACTTCCATTTTTATTACATTATCCCCAAATTTAACCTATCCTATTGCAATATTAATACAAAACAATAAAGCACGATATTAAATGCTAAAATTTATTAGTCACGAACGTAGGAATAATCAAGATGAATGTTCTTTCAAAGGTAACAATTATATTAATACATTGATTCGAGGGAAATGTGTTGTGAGATACGGCTCTTGATAACTGTCGTTAACAGTTTAATGTGTTCCAATAAGGGGTCGTCCATAAATGACGTCACATTCGTAGGGGGGAGGGGTCCGTATTTTTGTGACGGTGTGATGAGGGGGAGGAGGTTCAGTGTGTGCGACGTCACACTTTTGTATTATAAAAAAGCAATGTTAGAAAACGAGTTTTAGCCGTTATTTCACGTTCAAGAAAACGGTTTTAGTAAATTGTAATAGGAACTGATCAAAATACTCTATGTTGACAGAGTTCTGACAAGATGTTGGAAAAATATCGACAATATCGATGTTTTAAGAAAAATTCAACAGCAATTTTGAGGGGGGGGGGGGGGGTTGTATGCTGAGGTGTTACGTCATTTTATGGGGAAGGAGGTCTGGCTTTTTGTGACGACGTGTGACGGAGGGGAGGGGGGAATAAAAATCGTCCAAAAAAGCGTGACAACATTTATGGATGACCCCTAACACTGTGTAAAAAAGTAATCATAATTATGCTGGCAAAACAGGTCGACTCCATCGGGTTTTTAGCTGCGAAGTCTCAAATGGGAAGTTCAAGTATAATTAAACACTTTAACCCACGGGTTCCCAACCTGGGGGTCGCGACCCCCTTGGGGGTCGCGAAGGGCTTTCTAGGGGGTCGCCAACTGGTATACTAAACCTAAGCAATGAGAAACAAAACTTAAATATGTAGAAGAATATCTGAAATTTGGCTTTACTAACATCACTAGAAATGGAATAGAGAAGAAACAATGCATACTGTGCAAAGTTGTTCTTAGGAAATCTTCAAAACTAAAACCTCATTTTGCGACGAGTCATTCGGAACACACCAAAAAACGATATGAAGTACTTAAGTCGGCGTGAAGCTAGTCGCAAACGTTAGAGACTTTATCGAATTGAAAGATAAAATCAAGTTGTTCTTGTAAGTGCAAACGATATAAGACCTTTTGATATTCTTTGACGACAAAGAATGGTTGGAGGGAGCAGAGTTTCTGCCATGCTTCACTCCAACCCCCCCTCCCAGAAGAATGTCTATCGCCCCCCCCCCCCCCCCCCCCCCCCGAACAAAATGGAATTTATGTAGGAAATATATATATATATATATATATACTTTTAACAGTGTCCCCCTCCCAAGAAAAAATTTGTCCGCCCCCTCACCAAAAATTTCAGGTGCCCCCCCCCCCCCCCCCCCGGGAGAAAAAAATCTAGAAGAAACACTGGGAGAGAGTATCATACATAACCTTAACCTGAAGTTTCTGGGAAAATGAACGAATAGAAAATATTATTTTAGTGCTTATTAATTTCCTTACTAATTTCGACTTTTTAATTCTATGGGGGTCGCGGGTCACTTTCTTTTTATAAAAGGGGGTCGCCACTCGAAAAAGGTTGGGAACCACTGGTCTAGATGTTGCAGGGGATGCCTCTAAGATAACAAGGGAGATAACCAAAAATATATTAGCTTATGGGAAAACGCTTTAGATGTCAAGTCCCTTGATAACTGTTGAAAATCAATCTTTAAAATTAATTCGTAGTGTAGATCCGCATAATTTTAATTTCTTTCTTTGGTTGTCGTTCGTGCATTTTTAGACTATGCAGTTTTTGCCACAATACACTTTTAAACATTTACCTGGTGTGGTTGTATTCACAAAGTAACAAACCGCAATTAAATTTAGGCCTATTTAATAGGATTGGTAAAAAAAATAAAAATAGTACAATATTTGCTCAGACACCATGTCAACCTGTTATGGTCTGTTTGGCTAATTGGGGACAGCCCCTGAGCCAGCAACATCTGTGTCTCTCTTGTCATATTGTAATAACTTCAGCAATCACCTCTACTGTACTCCTTGAAAAGCTGACAAAAGAGACAAACTCTACTTCATCTGACAAATCTTCAAAGAACCATACAGGTAGAAATTAATATTTATCGTTAATTTCAATTCTTAAAAAAAATCTAAAAAAAAATTTAAATATAAAGTCTATATTTTTTTTTATTCAATTACAAAAATGTACACAACACAATTTATGTAATATTCTGTATGCACAACATAGGCCAACTACAACCACTCAGACAGGCAAGATTTTATCCAAACTTCTCTAAACAACTGACAATCTTTTCTAGCATAAAAAAATTCATCCATGGAGACTGCGTTAGACTGTGTGTGATGGATCCTGCGAGCTAGGCTTGGAAATGGTTAATTATTCTTGGGAGGTGATGCAAAGACATACAGAGAATAGACGGTCCAGGCTGTTGCTACACCAACAAGGGCGGCTGCAGTTCCAAACAAGGGCTTGTCTTTTGGTAATTTTTGCCAGACCAGATGGCCGTCATCTTGCTGAGAAAATAATTTAAAAAAAGGGTCATAGAGGTTGTTTTTTTTTTAGAAACATTTTACTATCTTTTACACTGCTAATACTAACCCCTCTGAACAATATCAAATGTTAACTCCTATAAAACTGAATTATTAATAGTATATATAATCAATCATTACAATAAAAAAAAAGCATTGAAAACATATTGCTATAAACACAGAATACGCACTAGAAACAAAGCTTGTCTCTCCATAAATTTCTTGTATGCTGAAGTGTTGGGAATGGCATAGTTCCCAGGGCCTACTTTCTTCAGTGGCTCGGCAAGAGATGAAAAGCGTCTGGCAACAATTCTACCCAACATTTTCTAGAAAAAAATAAAAATCATTCAATTAGGTGGGGACATTCTCTACTATTATGTAATATTGAAAAAACATCACTAATATTGGTTATAAGCATCGTCTAATTTTTCTTACATGAAAATAAGATAATTTTATTAAAAACTAAAAATATAGACTACCATAACACAGAAATGGTCATATTAGGCTATATACTTAATTAAAATACATTATGTTTAACCCAAATGAGTTTTAAAGTAAAAAGCTGAAATAAGTAATTAAATATGTTACTATATGACCAATAAACAAAATATGGGAGGTTCTGCACACCATTGTCTTCTTTTAAAAAAGGGATGTTAGGTTACTAATAGTTAACTAAAATACACACATATCTAGCCAAATTTAATTGCTAACCCGCTCTCTAACCCCAAAACTAGTTGAGATTACAATACAACTATTAACCCAACACACATATTTTTGGAAGAGTCTATTATCAGACATCATCTTCCATTATCCCAGAACATTACTCAATATTAACATAGCTGAATAGCTAGGGCATTTTTAGACATGGTTTTTAAATTTTAGGCCGATTCTAGCCGGAATAAGATACGCATGTGATACGCATGCGCAATGGAGAGAAACTACGACTTGCCTTAGCGGCGATGTTTTCGATGGTACTGCGCATGCGTGTGTTTACAACCGCAGAACCCTAACCCTAATCCTATCCCTAACCCTACCCCTCATTCTAGCGATAACCCTAGCCATAGGTCACTGCGCATGCGCAGAGCTATCTTTTGCCGACTAAGTGGAGACGTTGGCGAGAAAAATCTTCTTCCGAGTAGACACTTCGTAAATTTTAACCCTCCCCCTGAACTTTTAAAATAAGCACCAAAGACCTACACCCTCACTTCAAGTGCAACAGTACTGTTGTCATGTGTAAAGCGTACAATATTTAAATGTCCCCTCATACTTTTTATATATATAGATACCCCTAACCCCCCCCCCCCCCTTTCCTACGCCACTGCACGGGTCCCAATAGCGGCCGTGGCTATTGGGACCCGGGTCCGAATAGATGCATCCTTTGTCACTTTGTGTTATAGTTATAACTGTTATTACTATTATTATTACTGAATTATATTAACAAAAAAAACTCCCTAGTTATTTCATATTTTTATTTCATTATTTGTCATTCATTGAATTTCAGAAAATTTAATTGATTAGCCTTAGCGTAGGGACTTGGATGACGTAGATTTTGAGGCACTAAAAACGAGAGTTTTCTGCCCATACCGAGTTTCGTCGATTTAGCCGTGCGGTCGCGGGTGATGATCGAAAAAATTTTTTTTAATTATAAATCGCCGGTGCTACTAATAATTTGATGACTGATTCTGAAAAACAAATGGATTTAATATGTTACGGTATTTTTGTTTTGAGATTTTGTTGAACGTGAAAACGGATTTTTGGAGCCAAACTTTGGCTACGTAAAACTCTTTGTACCATAAAAACTTACTAACAAGGAAGGCCAATAAAAAGCCCTCCGACCATAATCACCATTTTTCTTTATGTGTGTAAATTTTCATAATGTTAATCGATAGCAAAGTATTTTTTTATAAATAGTTTAGAAAGTATAGGCTTAAGCCATTTTACGACTACCGGGAAAGACAGAGGTTAAAACCGGAAGTGTACTTGTGTTGTTAATGACGCCATTGCTCTCAATTGAATTGATTTGTAAATCCAGCAACATCCACACGAATCTGACTTTAAAATCATTTTAAATTATAGAATTATATTTTATATTGATAAAACTATGATTTTTTGTTGACTTTGTGCGCATATTTTCTATTTAGATTCATTTTTTTTGTAATTTTGAGTTAGATCTAAAAATAGATTTCTGCGAAATTTTTCAAGTTGAATTATTGTTTCATTTTAATTGTATGGCCTAGATATAGATCTATGTTGTTCTTAAATGAGTTCTGTATTTTATATTAGCTATCATTATAGTAACTTGTGTACTTTCCACATTTTTCTTAAATTTTAAAGCTTGATATAGATCTAGAATCTAATATAAAATTCCATTTGCCTATCATTTGGTCTATAAAATATAAACTAAACCAATAGGGTAATTCTATATTAAACATTTAGCCTTTTGATTGCTTTTCAAGCGAATTTTTATTACCAATATTACTAATATTCAAACATGTTAGTAGTCCTATATTTTCTTTATAGCTCTAGGACTTTGTTCGTTTTAGATTTATTACTAAATTACTACAATCCTTGTACAATGTTCTGTCTTCATCTGTAGGCCTATTTGAAGTACATATGATACTACTGTATTGTTGCTGTAGTATACATCTCAGTTGCTTTTTTACTAGTCTTGGCCCTAGATAAAATGTACCAGTTCAGCAAGGGGATAGAGAATCAAAAGATGTGGATCTACTCATAAGCAACTTCAATGAAGGAGAAATAGGTCCACTTAAGAATGGATGTTGCTGGTTTTTATTACAGTTCTAAAAGCTATCAGCCAGAGGAGACACAGCTTCAGTAGATGTTTAATCAGATTTCATTTTTAAATCATTGATGGTGTTATTTTTTAAAGTAAAAATGTGATACAAGCTAACAGACTTAAACATGTTATCCACACAGCATGAGATGTCACTTAAATATATGACACATGTTTCTAAATTATAAAACTTACCTTTAACATTAAATGGTGATCATTACTCCACCAATAAAAAAATCATTTCAATTATTAAATTATTTGTTCAACAATAATTGTAAATTAAATTATATCAATTCTATGATAACATACACATAACATGGATGAAATATCATGCATATTGACAACATTTAGATACAATTTTAGTTATCTAAAATCAGTTTAGCATAGTACTTCTTTCTTGCAAAAAAGTAGTTGCGCAGAACAAAAATGACTTTTTAAATTTGACCAACATTGTAACAAAACCACATAAGCTAAGTGAAATATTTTTTCTTTGTGTGGATGTATACAATGTTGGCACCAATTAGGCCAATTTTCATTAAGATATTCCATATAATAAAAATTTGGCAACAGATTATGTGTTGCCTATAGCAGAATTTATTGTTTAATAATTAAGGGGGGTATATGAGTTTAAACCCCTTTTTCATTAAATAAAATACTTTTAAAATCAAATTTGAACAAAGGAAATATCAAAGTATATAATAACCTTCATGTTTACAATATTTCTTGCATATAAGCAAAGTAATCTAAAATCAGCTCAACATTGTACTTCTTTCTTGCAAAAAAAGTAGTTGCGCAGAATAAAAATGACTTTTTTATTTTGTCCAACATTGTAATAAAACCACATAAGCTAAGTAAAATATTTTGACTTTCTGTTAATGTATACAGTGTTGGCACTATTCAGGCCAATTTTCAGTAAGATATTCCATATAATAAAAATTTGGCAACAGATTGTGTGTAGCCTATCAAAGACGCTTATTCAAAAATTTTAGGGGGGTGACCCTCTTTGTTAACATTATTTTTTATGATCATTCTCATCCAATTCAATTATTTTTATCTTACTCTTTTACTGATATCATAAGCTTGATCTTAGTGAATTTTCATTAAAAAATACCTGCTATTTAAAAAGTTACAGAGATTTTAGTTCGCATCCAAAAAAGTAGGGAAGCAAAAAATTGAGAAAACCCCATAGTAAAAAAACCCGAAAATTAAATACATTAAAAATTAATAACTTCGTAACCGTTTGAGCTAAAATTAAAATAAAAGTATCTTTGTTCTTGTCTAAATGAGCTCTATAAACTGGTAGATCTACTAGATCTACTACATATTTTATTTTTTTAAAAATGAAATTTCATCCAAGTCCCTACCTTAGCGGCTGATTAGCCGCAAGTAAGTAGACTACTTATTTGCTTTTTAATGAACGAACGGAATTATTTGAACAAATTTAAAGAACGGTTCTTCTAGTATGGTCATCGCTTTCATGTTCACAGCATTTTAAAAAATTAATTGTATTGAGACCTAGCCTAAAATAAATTAATTTTAAAAAAATCTGTATTACTATTACCTTGCCTTGTTGTCCTTGATGTACAATTTGATTGCCAGTTGCTTTATGCATCTAATTTCTATTATTATATCACGTATAGGTAATTTCAGACATCATGATTTATTTTCTTGTGTCTACATTAAATTAATGACCAATTAAACGAAAAATGTTGCTTTTTTATACTTATAAATTATTTTTAAGCTGGTAAAATTAATACAATTGTTAAAATAGGTTAACTTAAGTAAATTTTTTCTGGATGGACTTTAGATGTCTGGTACAAACTGGCATTTTATGAACCTATAATAAAAAACAAGAACTCCGGAAACTTAAATCAGCATCGCTCTTTGACTAAATCGAAATATTTAGTCTTAGGCCTAATTCGCACTCAAGATTTTTTAGCGCAATTTCCATTCTGGAGAATTGCGTTTATTAACCCGTCATTTCTGGATGGATGGATGGATGGATGGATGAATGTGTGTCCGCAGCTTTAAGTCGTATCTCCTCCTCAACGAAGCAATATCGAGGACTAGTTCCAAAAGCAAATATGTTAAGCAAGTTACGAGGATGAGCATAGGCCATAAAAATTCCGGGTTTCTTTCATGGATTTCCCGGAAAAGCCAAAAAACCTCGGAAAAAAGCAGTTTTTGGCCCATATCTCGGCAACCAGACCACTTAGCGACTTGAAACATGTACCAATCGATTCCTGACATAATTTAGAACAATATTGCCTAAGAAAGTTTTCAAAAATATCCTTTCGTTCGGTCACAAAAAAATTTTTTGAATTAATTAAAATTTTGACCGAATTAGTAGGCATTTTTTCCAACCACACCACACGCGTCATCACGTTCAATAGCTGCGCCGTCACGTTCCATGGCTGCGCCATCATGATCAGTAGGCGCGCAATGGTGTTTAGTCATGTAACTCTATTGTAAATAAAACATGTAAAATACTGAAAAAAAATTAATAAAAAACGTTTTAATAACTAACCAATGGTTTTACTAACCCTGCTCTTGATTTACGCTACGACAGAGCTATTTTTAGATAACATAAGGAAATTGCGCTAAAATTGTCACTAGACTTTTTAATTACCTTGTTTTAAATTAAATTTAAAGGGTCATTCATAAAATGCGTCACGGGTAGGGGCACCTAAAAAGTGAGGTTGGAGGGGGGTGGCTTTCGATTTTTGGATTATTCCTTCCTTGGAACTTTGGCAGAATTTAAATAGTATTAAAAATAAAAACAACCCAATGCAGTCTCAAGAACAGAATACATATGTATATTATTATTTAAAACATTTTTTTAAAATAACAAGCTCTAAAATGAGCTAATAATACGAAAATAGACACTTTTCTGTGTTAGGCTATACCTACTTATTTAATGAACCACCTACGCTTTTACTATATCTAGGGAAATTCTTTTAATCTCTGTTTTTTAGCGTGCATTTAAAACGTAATCATAAAGGTTTCTCTTAAACTGTCCAACCCCTTATCTACAGCCTCAGAGAGTAGCAGATTCGATTATTGTCAAAGGAGCCATGCCGATATTTGATACAGCCTCTTCTAAAGAAAACCTATGCGTCTGGAAGCAAATTCCACCTTCATTTCTGACCTATTCAATAGCTTTATAATAGAAGGAGAAGTAAGGGGTCATCCATAAAATGAATGATATATCCCCCTTCCCTCCGTCACACATCATCACAAAAAGCCAGATCCCCCTAAAATGACGTCATACATTAGTTTACAACCCCCTCCACCTCCATCCCCTCAAAATTGCAGTTACATTTTTCTTAAAACGTTGATATGATTCCAAAATCTTGTCTGAACTCTGTCAACATAGAGTATTTTAATCAATTTCTAATGCAATTTATTAGAGCAGTTTTCTAAAACACGAAATAAAAAATAAAATTCGTTTTCTAACATTGCTTTTTTTATAATGCAAAAGTGTGACTTATTATCTGAACCCCCCCCCCCCCCCATCCTCGTCATACATCGTCACAAAATTACGGGCACACCCTTTCCCTTACGAATGTTTACGTCATTTATGGACGCCCCTTAACTCAGTAATGTCAACACCACTCTTGAATAACGAATCAACACAACGTAAAAAAAAAGCAAATTTATGTACCCAGGTACATATTCAAGTTGTATCGAATGTCACCCACCACCCTCCCATCAACACACATGCATGTTTATGCTTGGTCAGAACCTCAGCGTCGATTGGTTAACTAGCTATCATAGTCATGTATCGAGTTATTTGTGATATGCTATTTTGTGTTATGCCACTGGAGTTTCTATCTGGCATCCCCCCCCCCCCCCCCACACCTTTTTTAGTTTTTAGATGTTGGCGCCATTATTTAAAAAAATATATCGATAAATAAATTTAAAAGTCCATATTTAAAACTTATGAGGGATTCATAGAGTTTTCCGCTATGCATTTAAAATATTGGGGACGGAGTGGTCTAGCGGTAGAGAGCTGGACTGCTAACCCTAGTTCGAATCCGGATTCAAGTCAGCAGACCGTTCCTGAGTCCACCCACCTCTGATGGGCCCCCAACTGATAAGGAAAGTAAAGGCGGCTGGGCATGGTGCTGACCACACCATCTCTTCATATGCTGAGGTCACAGAAACAAGTGAACTCTACTTCACTTGCCATATATACCGTCAGGTTTGAAAGGGAACTTTACTTTTTACTTTATTTAAAATATTCTTATCCACGAAATTTTCACATTTATATGTAAGATTATAGGCATCATGATGCCAAAGAAAAAAAAATTAACAACTAATTCCTTAGAACATACACTGGTCTACACACATATACACACGCACACACACTCATATATAGCTATGTAAACTTATAAAGAACACTTAACTGTTAAAGCTACTTTTGGAATTATATTGCTTCATTAAATTTAAAATTTAAAATATAGACATTCCCGACTAGTTAGATCTATCTTTAAAAAAATATATGATCTAATGGTGCCTTTAGTAGACTAGCATTTAATTATTTTGATACAACGTAATGGGGTTCAATACTCAACGCCTACCTGCCATTGCGTGTTAAGAACTGTTCATTGTAATCATTAATTTAAGAGCGCTATACATAATTAATTATTTAATGGTGTTTAGAAACTACAACGCCGATCCAGGTTTTTAAACTCTCAAACATTTTAATTGGCTGTTTCCCTGGACACGTTGATTGGCGACAAAATGGGGGACATGGAACATCGTCTTCTCTCTTGAGCCATCAACATTCATCTTGTTGCATTAATAAAAATTAAAATTGGAGAAAAAAATCATCTAAAAGACCTGTATCATCACGTTTTGGATATATAATGTTAAGTTAAACAAAGTGATAAATGTAAACAAACGGCCTTAGATTAAAAAATTAAAAATTAATTTTTCAGCCAGAACTTCACTACTTTACTAAACTTTACTTATTACTTACTACTAGTGCTAACTTACTACTAGAATCACTACTGCTAAACAAACTGTTACCAGTTACTTAAAGCTGCTAAACTAAACTTAAGAAAAACCTATGAAGAACTTAGAAATTGTGGTCGGAGTTTCAACTTACATAATTACTTTACTATATAATTAAACAACTGCGAAAAAAGTGGAACATTTGTTTAATTGTTTTTGTTATAAATTATATAAACATATATTATATAATAAAAAGCCTAGATAGATCTACCTTGTTTTTCATATACAAATTTGTGGTTATTCAGATTATTGTCTGATATATATTATTTTATTATAAATTTAAAATGCTAGGCCTAACATTGTTTGGTAAATTTGATTGTGCATACTCAAAAATCAGCTCATTCAAATCAAGCATTTATAATGCAAATAAAAAGCAATTAAAATGCACCTGTGAAATGTAGACTGTCATAATCATCATTGAGTTGGTGAAAAGGATTTTTCAAACTTATTAAACATACATTCCAATTTTTAAGAGAAGTAAGTTATATTAAAAATCTACAAAAATGCCTATCGCTCAAGCCCGCTTGCAAGTTTTGCAAGTTTGCAAATTGCTTCAATTAGTGCGGGAAAGAAACAAAGAACAAATAGATAAATTGATAATAAAAGGAACACCTCATCTAATAAACTACAACGCTTCAGAAGATGGGGTGACCGCCCTCATAGTTGCCTCCAAGGCAAATGATGAGGAGATGGTTGAGTTTTTGTTGAGCCTTGGGGCACATCCTGATGTTATGGACTTGAAAGGGAAGACAGCGTCCATGTGGGCAGCTGAATTCGGCAATGTTGAATGTCTGGAGAAATTGTTGGCCGCTGGAGCGGATATGACCCTGAAAGATGTTGAAGGCAAAGGTAAATAAAATCAACCACTAGTTTTTTAAATATTTGATTTAACAATCAAAGGCTTAAGTAAAAGCAGTATAAGATTGTGTAACAGTAGCACTTAAAACATGAATTTGTATTTTTGACATAGTCACAGCATAAGCCTATTAGGGGGTTTAGTGGCCAGCAATGTTTAACAGTCAGAAAATATGGTCAGAAATAAATAAGCTTAAGGATTCTTATGGATCAAAGTTGATTTTCTTTCATGAACCAAATTGGTTATCTTAGCCAGGCACTACTTTAAGTGTTTCTTCCAGGCATCTCTAAGGGGGAGGGGGGGGGGGGCAAAGTCTACCACCCCACCTCCACCCCCAAATGAAATGGAATTTATATAGAAAATATATACTTTTAAAAGTGTCCTGTCCCGTCCCCTTGAAATTTTATTCCGCCCCCTGAACATTATTTCAAGTGCCCATCTGAGAAAAAGTCTGGAAGAAACACTGACTAGTTTCACCTCAGATGTCACAAGCATACATCGTGACACAGCTAAAACTATGCTGATTATATTTTTCTTTATCACAACTTTGACCCTCTAATATCTATTTTGCCATTGGAATCTATATCTAAAAACCTAGTAAAGAAGTTTACCTATTCATGTACACAATTGTTTTTGTGTTTCAGGTATTATATTTTACCTGTTGACACCAACTGAGCGCCATGCAAAATGCTTGGACTTGGCACTCAACGCTGGGGCAGATGTAAATGCCAAAGATCTAGATGGCAACCCTGTGTTTGTTGAAGCCTGCAATCTGGCAGTAGATAATGAGAGATTGTGCTTACAACTTCTCGCTCATGGTGCAGATCCCAATGTAGTAGCACTGGTAATCTTTTTTTTTAAATTTTGCATAATTAATACCATGTTAATTTAAATACTTGCTCTCTGTTTTTGGGGCACCAGACTTGGTTATTTTATATTAGTGATGGTTATTTATAGAGTTATATACCTTGAGATAAACTTAAAGATCTTTTGTTTATTTACCCGACAAAATGACACCATGAATGGATGATCAGCTGATCTTCTTAATTTCCAGTGCCTGAATTTTTTTTTTTTCAATTTATATATGTTTGGAAGCAACAACCATTTGCCTTTAGGACTACATTATCTAAAATTGAGTTTTTCGATAATCAATACAAATTGTAGATTATTTTTATCGTATAAAAAACTGAAAATATACGATGTATTTGTAACATACCAATCAGATTAAAAACAGTTTTCTTTTTCACTTGCCAAAACTTAATTATGGTTTTATTTTATGATAAGCCCCAAAATGTCAGAATTCTTTGAGTGTGTTTTCTTTGCATGGTGTAAATCAGATCCTAAAATTGTCAGGTTATGTTACCAAAATTGTAACAATCAACCCAGTTTTATATTATCTTTTAGAAACAGTGATATAAAAAAAATAAAACTGGCAGTAGTGAAAGAATCCAATCCATGTTTGTGTTTCAGAAACCCGGTCGCACACCACTCATGGCAGCAGCATCCAGTGGAGGAATCAAGGTTGTTGCTGCTCTTCTAGCAGCAGGGGCCAACCCAAACACAATAGACGCCAAGAAGAACTGTGCGGCCCACTTTGCCGCAATGAACGGCCACATCAAAGCACTGCAATTAATGGCAGGTTATGGAGCTGACTTTAATCTAATAGCAAATGATGGGGGGAACCCTATCCACTTGGCAGCCAAGACAGGGGAGGCAATGTGCATTAAGTTCTTATCACAAAGAGGTTTGTTTTGTTTGGCTTCTTTTGAAACTTGTATCTTGTTTAGCTTGAGAAGTGGTTTGATTTTATTTACTTTTTGTTTTGTTTGGCTTCTTTTGAAACTTGTATCTTGTTTAGCTTTAGAACTGGTTTGATTTTATTTACTTTTTGTTTTGTTTGGCTTCTTTTGAAACTTGTATCTTGTTTAGCTTTAGAACTGGTTTGATTTTATTTACTTTTTGTTTTGTTTGGCTTCTTTTGAAACTTGCATCTTGTTTAGCTTTAGAACTGGTTTGATTTTATTTACTTTTTGCACTCAAGCTACATTTTTCTATTACCTTTCAAACAATATTAAGTTGCATTCTATATTTTTTAGAAATAAAAACTTATTATCTTTCTGATGGTTTTTTAAAAACATCATACAAAAACTAAATTTGATGATACAAACGTTTATTTTGTCCCTTAGTTGACCCAATAACAACAAATAGCCTGAACATGATTTCAACTTCTGGTCATATTGTAGTGATAATTT
Organism: Physella acuta; assembly: GCF_028476545.2. NCBI lineage: Eukaryota > Metazoa > Mollusca > Gastropoda > Physidae > Physella > Physella acuta. Next base: position 57,145 of record NW_026732105.1, on the reverse strand, counting down.
TCTGTATTTAAATATAACTTTACTTTTTACTAACAGCAATATATATGCTTCATTATCAGTCCTCAATTAAAACAAGTTTAGTAATTATGCCATTCATTTCAATTTTAGCAAGTCTATTATTATTTAAGTCATTCTTATTTAAAGATGGATTTACTTTAATTTTAAAAACAAAGTGTTGAAAATTATTTCAAATGTTAAAAAGAAGTATTGCATTTTATCATGTTATATTATTTTATATTAGTTAATTATTATTTTTGAATATCCGTAGGCTGTAATCCGAAGATTAAGAACAACCACGGTCATTTACCCAAAGTTATTGCTAAGGAAGCTGGCAACAAAGCAGCAGGTTCGGAAGTCCGGAAAGCTGAAAGAAGCTTTGGTAAAGTGGGTAAGAACAATGACCTGTGGATACTTCAGCTCTACGACTGGGTCCACGCTAGGAAGAGCGCCATCCTTAGCGCCTGCAATGCTGTAGATGTGGATGAAGTGGGCAAGGTACCTGTGGGTGACTTCACTGATATTCTCACCTCTAAAGGTGTGCCAGTGGAGGACGAACAGCTGAAGACGATCCTGACGCTGCAAGACAAGAACAAAGAAGGAAGGATAGACTACAACGATTTCTTCTTGGCGAAGAAGTGGGTGAATAAAAACTTTGTGTATGAGGCGTTTGAAGGAAAGAAGAAGAAGAAGAAGAAGGGCAAGAAGAAAGGTGGAAAGAAGGGAAAGTTCAAGCTTGTCATGCCTATCTGTATACAAGACGAAGGGCCTAGGCAATTTGGTGGGGCCCCACCACTGGTGTACATACCTCAACACATTCATTTTACAGATACGGGCAGGTTTGACAGGGATAAACCACCTAAACACCCACTTCAAGACGACTCAGGTTAGTTATTTTAGCAGAAGAAAACTTGTAGCAATTTTTTTTATAGAAGGGAGATAATTTAGCCAGATAATTAAAGTTAAGGTAATTAAAAATTATTTTTTTAAGGTAATATTTGACTGGTATTTTTAAAATAAAAGAACAAATTTTAGTCATAATTTTCAAAGGAATAAAACTTGATCAATTTTAATTTTAGGGAAGCTAATTAGAAAAGTGGGTATTTAATACATACAAAACAACACTATCTAGATGCAATAATGTTATTTATTAATTTACACTTTTTTTTTCAACTTTTTTGTAGCCTACAATAGAATTATGTTCAAAATGAACTTAGAATTCTAACTATTAATATAAATAAAAACCCATAAAATTAACATTAACATAAATATTAAAATAATCACCAAAACAATTACTCACACAATTATTCTTTTTTAAAAGCTTATTTTTAATTTTTTTTTAAACTGTTTTTGTTTCTAGCATGGTACATTGAAGCTCCCTTGAAGACCTACATAAACATTAATGAGGCTGCTAAGAATGGTGATATTATATCAATCAAGGATGCAATTCTGCGCGGTGTTTCAGTGGATACCCGGGATAAATTCTACAAGACCCCACTCATGATAGCTTGCGCAGTGGCCAATATTAACACTGTCCGCTTTTTGCTGGAGAATGGGTATGAGTTTGGTTTGTGTTTTTTTTATTTTTGTGCTAAGATAATGGGTAAGAGTTTGGTTGGTTGTTTTTTTTTTTTAATGCTGGTATCAGCTTTGTTTCTGATTAAGGTCAGGATGTGGACAATGATTTTGATAATAGCATAAAAAAAACTTTTTTTTTTGTACTATTTAGTTACTATTTTTTAAGTATGCTGTGGCAAATATTAACACTGTCCGCTTTTTGGAGAATGGGTAAAAACTTGGTTGTTGATTCTTTTTTTTTTTTTGTTAATGCTATCAGGTTTAGAGTTGTTATCAAGATGAGGATAAGGATAATGATAATTGCAAAAAAAAAATTATATTCTGTAGAAGCTTCATGCCAAAATTAACAATGTCCACTTTTTGCCTGAGAACTGGGAAGTTTTAGGTTTTTGTGAAAGTGTTGATTAGGCAACATATATAAGTATTAAGAATTATTATTCTCATTTTTGCTGAAATAGCCAATAAGTTTAGAGTTGATACTAGGATTAGGGTGATGATGTGGATTAGGATTATGATAATAGCAAGAGAAAAATACAAGATTCAATACTTTCTAGTGGTTATGTTACAAATAGGCTTACTGTAGTTGGATACAAAGAAAACAAAACAAGTGAAAAGAAATGCTGCACTCTTGGTGCGTAAATGGTCGTATGCCATGTTTTTAAGCTGGGTTTCTTTCAGGCCAAAAAACTACTCTTTAACAAAGAAAATGATATTTTAAAAATAACATTTTATTTTTGAAAATTATTATTTTATATAATATAATTAATGATATAATTTTTATAAGGGATGTTTGAACATAATGAGTTCTTTATAATTGTTTGTTTTAAATACTTCTGAATTTACATAGAAATTATCATTAACTTTCTTAAAACCAGTAAAATATTGAGGATGGGTGCACTTTAACATTGATGATAATACAATACGGCAACACAAAATATGAAAAAGATGGAGTTATTTTTAAAATATCATGAAACAAAAAAAAATTCTATTATCCTACACTATCATACTCCTCAACAGTGTTATTATTTTTGTAAAATAAAGTGTCATATCATTAAGCCAAGAGAAACGCAAATACTCAAGCAAACCAATATTTTCTGGTAGAACTTTAACTCATTTTTAAAGATGCAATTTTTTAATATTCAATCAAGTAATTTTTTATTTCAAATATTTTTCTAGCGCCAACGTGAATACCCGTGATAATTTCAAATGGACGCCTCTACACCACGCATGTCATGCCGGTCAGCTGGATATTGTGCAACTGCTGCTTGACAATGGTGCAGAGATTGACGCATCATCTATTAATGGTGGCACCCCACTCACCAGAGCCATAGAAAGTTCTAAGGATACAGTAGTGGAATACCTGCTGGAGAAAGGCTGTAAAGTGCAGACTGAGAACAAGAGAGGTATGCTATGCATTTTTATTTATTTATTTATTTTTTTAAACTTGATTTGTCTAAAAAAAATTTGTTTGTTTTATGTAACATATTCTTAATCAGAGAGGTAAACAACTGATTTTTATTCAAAATTTGAAAAATTCAACCTATTAAAACAACATTGGGGTAGAAACTTAAAACTTGGCTGAGATTAATTGGGGAACAATAGTTAATCTCAAATTCTTAAGTTCCCTGATTTAAGGATGATGCACCTACATGAGCCTACCCAGCTCTGTTGGGTGCCTTCTTGTATCTAGTTGAGGAAAGTAAAGTAGGCATTGTGCTGACTACACAATCCTTTAGAAGTGTTGAATGACAAAATAAAATCAATCACTGTACATAATTAATAGACACATGAGGGTAGGCCAGTTATTATTTCTTTCCTCATGTTTGAAATGTTTGTTAATCAGTCCATGAAGCTAATCACTGTTGTGTTTTCATTAATTTTTTTAAAATTTCATTTTTAAAATTTCAATTCGACATAGGTTTGTCACCAATGGTCTTTGAGCTTGTTAAAGCCAAATGGGAAACCCCTAAATCACTGTTTAATTTTTTAAAATTTCAATTTGACAGGTTTGTCACCAATGGATCTGGCATACTCCTGGGCTGATCCTAGAGTCTTTGAGCTCATCATGGCCAAATGGGAAATGCTCAAACCAAAAGATGACAAGAAAGGAAAGAAACCAGCCAAGCCCAAGAAACAAAAAGGTGGCAAGGAGAAAGATGCTTCAGCAACGCCAGAACAAAAACAAGTATGTGTTTTTTTTTTTCTGCATTTTGCCGAAAAATATATGGCTGCAACATATTTGTATTAGGTATATTTTTTTTTAAATCTGGGAAAATATCTTAGTGCCAGAGATTCAGAGTGTGAATGGCAAAGAAAATAACCTCTGCTGAAAAGTCCGAATTTGAATTGCAAATGTATTAATTTTCTGAGTTGACATAGCCGTATTAAGTACCTAACAGTATTTGGCTAGTAATTGGTTACATCATCTGCATATATAACATGCAATAGAATCTAACCATCATCTTTCAAAGCATGCTTGAATTAATGACAATTACCTAAGATAGGTAATTAACCATCTAATAGTATAAAATTGTATTCAACATTTTGTAATTGTTGAACAGCAGGACAGACAAGAATAGTTTATGCTAAACAAATATTACGTGCTTGTCTATAAGTATTAATTAAATATGTAAAATCACCCAAGGGACATTACTAAAAGAGAAATATTTTAATTTGTCTACCTTTAAATTTAGCATTGTACTAAAACCTAATAATAGACACTGTCAAAAAAGTTGCTTTTTCTTCAAGGAAGTGGGTGGAGGTGGAATGGCATTATGAAACTAAAGCAAAATCTAGTTTAATTTTTTTTTTTTAAATCCATTTAATCACCCTGTTAAACTTTGGTTTAATAATATTTGTGTTTAATTATATTGTCAAAGTAAAAAAAATAAAATTACCAACATCCATACAAACTTGTTTAAACCAGTAGTGTAGCGAGGGGGGGGGGGGGGGGGGGGGGGGCGGGGGACATATGTCCCCGGGCACCGACCTTAGGGGGCGCCAAAATGGGTTGGAAAAATAAATTGAAAGGTTGAGGGGGGTGCAATTCGAAATCTTGAGGGGGGGTGCAAATCGAAAAGTTTGTCCCCGGGCGCCGGGAAGGGTCGCTACGCCTCTGGTTTACTCAGCCAGATCTAATGTTTTGTTCAATGATTACCAGATTAAAATTGAAGATGAGGAGTCACTGCCCTAGCACAGAAAAATCCATTTAATCACCCTGTTAAACTTTGGTTTGATAATATTTTTGTTTAATTATATTGCCAAATTAAAAACAATAAAAATTCTAACATCCATACAAATGTGTATAATCAGCCAAATCTAATGATTTGTTCAATGATTTTCAGATTAAAATTGAAGATGAGGAGTCACTGCCTCAGCACAGAAAAATCCATTTAATCACCCTGTTAAACTTTGGTTTAATAATATTTTTGTTTAATTATATTGCCAAATTAAAAACAATAAAAATTCTAACATCCATACAAACGTGTATAATCAGCCAAATCTAATAATTTGTTCAATGATTTTCAGATTAAAATCGAAGATGAGGAGTCACTGCCCCAGCACAGGCGTGGCTCCATACTCCGCGCAGCCTCCGCCCTGGCTGGCGGCATGGATGAGCACGAGGACATCCGCTACAAGCCGAAAAAAGTATGGACCCCCCAGAAAACAACCGCTGAACTTATCCGCGAGAGGGAGATCATGAGAGAAAGGTTTGGCTGGGAGGTCGACTTTGCCGATTACGAAACACCATTCCAGAAAAATATTACGACCAAAATTAAAGAAGCCGAGGAAGAGGATGAATAAAAAGCAGATATGTTATTCATCAGTTGTTTTAAAAGCTTGAAAATTCATTTTCTACCAAATATGTTGTCCCCCATTACAAATTTATATGATATTTTTTAAAATTTTATCTTGTCTGCACCATGAAAAAAATTATTGTGTGTATGATTGCTGAGCGCTCTCTATTTTTACATTTTAATTTCATGTAAACTTGTAATATTCTAAATAATTTTATGTTACTCTGCTGACAACTTTTTACAATGTGTTAAATATGTTTTTATATGTGGTATAACCTGCTGAAAAAAAATTATGCTTTACACCTTAATATTGCCCAGATATATTTTCTATCCCTTTTTTTTTTAAAGAAGAAGTAACTCTTACTTTCTTATTTAAATACATGACAGTTGTATATTTGAGAGATAATTTTATATTTGCTGTGCAATGCAGTGTTTTAATGCTTTGGTGGGTTGAATTTTTTTCAATAAGATTTCTATTACACATTACTTATACAAGGGTAGATAACTCTCAGAGCAAAACTTTTAGCTACACCTAAAATGTAAGTGTTGTTTGTATTTTTTTCATTTTCAAGCACCATTAGGCTAATCATTACAAATTGTACACATTTTAGTAGTTTATATCAAATATGTCATATCAACATCAAGTGGATTATGTTCAACAAATATATATTTAAAAAAAACAGCCAACATAATAAATGATGCCAAAAAAATTGTATAAAAATAAAAATGTATAGGTCTACATTTAAAAAAAAATTCCTTCAAAACTTAATATGATTTAAAATAAAGTATTCTTCTGCAAGATATATATAGACCAAAAAATGTTATTAAAAAAACCTAGCAATCAATTCCAGTGTCCAAAATATGTACATTATAATGCTAAATATTCCAATTATCAAAATATAAAGACTATACTTTTTAAATCATTTCTGCCACCACTATGCCAACAGTTTATATGTTATTTATTGAAACAATACAAATGTGATATCATCTTTTTATAACAAGAACTTTGTTGGTGTTTTCAATGTAAATTCCTTGTCATGTTCATACGTGGATGTAAAGCTCATGTAAACTTTAATGTTGACTTGTTCACGTCTGTGTAAAACTCATGTAAACACTAATGTTGAATTGTTCATGTGTCTCTATGTAAAACTTGTGTAAACTCTAATGTTGATTTGTTCATGTGTCTATTTAAAACTTTATAACTCTAATGTTGACTTGTTTGTGTGTCTATGTAAAACTTATGTAACTCTAATGTTGTCTTGTGCATGTGTCACTATGAATGCCAGAAGTATTATCCAAGACACACAGAAAGGCTCTTGTCAGTGGTCTATGCTCTAATGAGATGACAGGCTATTACTATCTGGCATCAATATAAAGAACTAAAATTAACTTAAACTCCTAAATCTATGTTCTAACCCCCTCCCATAGTTCAAGATATAGCAACTCTGTTCTTTATCATGGTGGGACATATATTAACCTTAGCCACTGGAGAGCTGCAGGTAAACTTGGCAGAAGACAGGTTAATGAATGAGTGATTATTGAAAATTAGCAGTGAGGTCTATAGAACTGCCAACTCATGAAACAAATACATAAAAACAAACACTATGTTATTTATATTTCCATTTTATTTACATGAAAAACTTATGAACAGACAGATGAAAAGGTAACATTTATAAACATTTTGAAACAATTTATTTAAAAAATTATGAATATAACAAAACAAAATAAGGAGCTCATTAAGAAAAGAAGAGTTCAATTTTTTCTTTAAATGGTACTGAGAAAGATGGTTTAATCCTGACAGAAGGGAGATAACTACAAATTTTCTGTCCATTCATTGAATAAAAAATTACTTTATGAAAAAAAGTTAAAACAAATACTTACAATTTATCACAATTCTTTAACAATACAATACATTTTTTTTGTTCATTTCTATTACAGCTTATAAGCATGTAACTAAATTGCATTTAAAACAAAATATAAGGTTATGTTTATAATAATTTTTAAATTATTGAGGAGAAAAGCAAATTTAATATCACAAGATTACAAGTTACTGATGAAAGTTACAGAAAATTACAAGTAAATAAAACATTTACTTGGCAAGTGAAACCAAATTTTTATGGTGATAGGAGTGATACATTTAAAAATAAATTGAATGGGAGTGGCTTATCTCTGACCAGTAGTGACTGTCCCAGAATAAAACTATTTTGTAATTCTAACTCCAACATAGAAGAGTTAGTATGTTTCACTCCACAACTCCAATGTAGGAGAGTTATTAATTTACATAACTGTCCCAGCATGCTCATCCTTGTATTATAAGTAACATACTAATTAAGAATGTTTTAACATATTTTTTGTCCAAATACTAAACTTCAAAGGAATAAATTAAAATAACTTAATAATATAACCAAAAAGAATGCAATGACTGGAAATACTATATTACATAAAGGCTATTATCTTTTTTATAATTATTTAATCGTTTAAATCCATAATACTTAAGTAAAATATATATTGCATCTTAAACTATTAATTTGATGGAAACAATTTTTTTCTTCAATGTATCTTCTTGATGAACATTTAAAATTGCTTTTCAAATACATTAAAATCAATTTCAAAACAATGTCATTGTTAGGCTCAAAGTCTCCCTAATAAACTGAACTGGATTTTAAAAAAAAATGTCTTGTATGCTTTGATGTTGGATGACCTCGGAATGCTCTTCCTACCATAAACAAAAATATCACTCCGTCTTTTTTAGAGGGGAAAAAAATGTCTTACGTCGATCAACGAAAGGTGAGTGACATCAATGTGGGTAGAGCTTCAACTGTGATGTGAATCAATCACCTCAAAGTGAACATCAATGATGTGAACAACGACGGCTTTTTTTTTCTCACACTGTCAATTTATGATGTGTATGATCTATATGACAATTGATGTGTCCTTACGCTGAAATGCCATAAGATAATAACACATGATGGATGGAAACTGCGGGAGAACCTCATTAGTAACGTTGCTGGTCCAGCGAAGGTAAGTTGTATTGGTTGTACAGAGTCTTAGATGTCTTTAATGGTGACTGTTGAAAGATAAAGGCAATAGCTGAATGATGGACTTTTTTCAAGGATTAAGTTTAAAAGTAAGTAAAGGGAAATAATTATTAAAAAAGATCATGACTCAACAATCAGACTATAAAATTTAAATTAATGCCAAGCTGCTTGTAATATTTTTTTACGACTATTATAGACCTACACACACAAAAACATCCTGGAAACAAATTAAAAAATGTGTAATTGTAGTATTTTAAAAAAGAATTATATTTGTTATATACTCTGTTTTCTATTCAAATTGAAACTACACTGTGAGCACATACAACATCACCTACCCTGTCACCACCTTCAACATCACCTACCCTGTCAACACCTACAACATCACCTACCCTGTCACCACCTACAACATCACCAACCCTGTGAACACCAACAACATCACCAACCCTGTGAACACCTACAACATCACCTACCCTTTGAACACCTACAACATCACCTACCCTGTCACCACCTACAACATCACCAACCCTGTCACCACCTACAACATCACCTACCCTGTGAGCACCTACAACATCACCTACCCTGTCACCACCTACAACATCACCAACCCTGTCACCACCTACAACATCACCTACCCTGTGAGCACCTACAACATCACCTACCCTGTCACCACCTACAACATCACCTACCCTGTGAGCACCTACAACATCACCTACCCTGTCACCACCTACAACATCACCTACCATGTCAACACCTACAATATCACCAACCCTGTGAACACCTACAACATCACCTACCCTGTCACCACATACAACATCACCAACCCTGTCAACACCTACAACATCACCAACCCTTTGAACACCTACAACATCACCAACCCTGTGAACACCTACAACATCACCAACCCTGTCACCACCTACAACATCACCTACCCTGTCACCACCTACAACATCACCAACCCTTTGAACACCTACAACATCACCAACCCTGTGAACACCTACAACATCACCTACCCTGTCACCACCTACAACATCACCTACCATGTCAACACCTACAACATCACCAACCCTGTGAACACCTACAACATCACCAACCCTGTCAACACCTACAACATCACCAACCCTTTGAACACCTACAACATCACCAACCCTTTGAACACCTACAACATCACCAACCCTTTGAACACCTACAACATCACCAACCCTTTGAACACCTACAACATCACCTACACTGTGAGCACCTACAACATCACCAACCCTGTCACCACCTACAACATCACCAACCCTGTCACCACCTACAACATCACCAACCCTGTCACCACCTACAACATCACCTACCCTGTCACCACCTACAACATCACCTACCCTGTGAGCACCTACAACATCACCTACCCTGTCACCACCTACAACATCACCTACCCTGTCACCACCTACAACATCACCTACCCTGTCACCACCTACAACATCACGTACCCTGTTACCACATACAACATCACCAACCCTTTGAACACCTACAACATCACCAACCCTGTTAACACCCACAACATCACCTACCCTGTGAACACCTACAACATCACCTACCCTGTCGCCACCTACAACATCACCTACCCTGTGAACACATACATCACCTACAATGTGAACACCTTCATCACCAACCCTTTGAACACCTACAACATCACCAACCCTGTCACCACCTACAACATCACCAACCCTTTGAACACCTACAACATCACCAACCCTGTCACCACCTACAACATCACCTACCCTGTTACCACATACAACATCACCAACCTTTTGAACACCTACACAACCAACCCTGTGAACACCTACAACATCACCTACCCTGTCGCCACCTACAACATCACCTACCCTGTGAACACATACATCACCTACAATGTGAACACCTTCATCACCAACCCTGTGAGCACCTACAACATCACCTACCCTGTCACCACCTACAACATCACCTACCCTGTCACCACCTACAACATCACGTACCCTGTTACCACATACAACATCACCAACCCTTTGAACACCTACAACATCACCTACCCTGTGAACACCTACAACATCACCTACCCTGTCGCCACCTACAACATCACCTACCCTGTGAACACATACATCACCTACAATGTGAACACCTTCATCACCAACCCTGTGAGCACCTACAACATCACCTACCCGTTTCACCACCTACAACATCACCAACCCTGTGAACACCTACAACATCACCAACCCACAACATCACCTACACTGTGAGCACCTACAACATCACCAACCCTTTGAACACCTACAACATCACCTACCCTATAAGCACCAACCCTGTCACCGCCCACAACATCACCAACCCTGTCACCACCTACAACATCACCTACCCGTTTCACCACCTACAACATCACCAACCCTGTGAACACCTACAACATCACCTACCCGTTTCACCACCTACAACATCACCAACCCTGTGAACACCTACAACACCACCAACCCTGTGAGCACTAACAGCACCAACCCTGTGAACACCTACAACACCACCAACCCTGTGAGCACTAACAGCACCAACCCTGTGAACACCTACACAACCAACCCTGTGAACACCTACAACATCACCAACCCTGTGAACACCTACACAACCAACCCTGTGAACAGCTACAACATCACCTACCCTGTGAACACCTACACAACCAACCCTGTGAACAGCTACAACATCACCAACCCTGTGAACACCTACACAACCAACCCTGTGAACACCTACACAACCAACCCTGTGAACACCTACAACATCACCTACCCTGTGAACACCTACACAACCAACCCTGTGAACACCTACAACATCACCTACCCTGTGAACACCTACACAACCAACCCTGTGAACACCTACAACATCACCAACCCTGTGAGCACTAACAGCACCAACCCTGTGAACACCTACAACATCACCAACCCTTTGAACACCTACAACATCACCTACCCTTTGAACACCTACAACATCACCAACCCTTTGAACACCTACAACATCACCTACCCTGTCACCACCTACAACATCACCAACCCTGTGAACACCTACAACATCACCAACCTTGTCACCACCTACAACATCACCAACCCTGTGAACACCTACAACATCACCAACCCTTTGAACACCTACAACATCACCAACCCTTTGAACACCTACAACATCACCAACACTTTGAACACCTACAACATCACCTACCCTGTGAGGCTTGTAGCTGTTGTTGATGGTTGGCAGCAATGACTGGGTTGTCACCCCCGCGGGGATCTTGTTGTACGAGGTGAGGAAGCTGGAGGTGTGGAATGTGGGGTTAAAGGTCGCTGGGTGCATTGGAACTCTGGGCAGTAATCCGGTGTGGTTGGAGTAGTTCTGTGACTCAATGGTCCGTTTGTTTTTGTGCTGTTGATGAGATACAGACCTCTATTGAAAAACAGAAAGCGTTGGTGAGTCACATTAAAAAACGTTAAATTACCCATAGGTTTCGTATCAATTTCAATTAATTTTTTTTATTGTTAGTGGCCACTGTAAAATGATAACATGACCTTCTAGTAAAAGAAGTAAATATGATCTTGGCTAAAATAGCATACAGTAATGATATTAAGAAGATCATAAGAAAAAGATCATGATAAAAATATTTAAAAAATTAAAAGGATCATACTGAAGAGATCACAAGGTAAAAGTGTTAATGAAAATATGATCAGGTAAACCATCTAAACCCACCCTGACCAGCTAAACCTTCCTGAATCAACTAAACCTACCCAACTAATGACCAGCTAAACCTACCCTTATTAACTAAACCTACCCACCTAATGACCAGCTAAACCTACCCACCTAATACCAGCTAAACCTACCCACCTAATGAACAGCTAAACCTACCCACCTAATGACCAGCTAAACCTACACATCTAATACAAGCTAATCCTAGCCCACCCAGCTAAACCTACCCACCTAATGACCAGCTAAACCTACCCACCTATTGAACAGCTAAACCTACCCACCTAATGACTAGCTAAACCTACACATCTAATACAAGCTAAACCTAGCCCACCCAGCTAAACCTACCCACCTAATGACCAGCTAAACCTACCCACCTAATGACCAACTAAACCTATTCTGCACATCTAAACCTGCCCTGCCCAGCTAAACCTACTCTGCCCAGCTAAACCTACCCGTCTCCTGTCCTTGAACGGATGTGTGGGATGTGACTGGGCCTTGGGCAGGGTGGGATACATTGTGATCTCCGTCATCCTGGTCTTGAGGGGGGAGGATGGGTCCTGCTGGAACTGGATGATTTTCTCGGAGATCTCGTTATCGTCTCGCACGGATGGCTGCGGCTCCGCCTCCTCTGGCGGCACCATCTGCTTGGCTTGAAGAATGGCCCTTTTTTCTGCATCTCTGATGTTTGGCCAAAGGTAAAAAAAATTTAGTTAGTTTAAAAAGTTATTAAAAAAGGAGATTTCAAAATTGAGTGGGAAAAACATAAATCAGAAAGAAGTTACTTCCCATGTAATGTAATACAAATACAAGAATTGAGATTTAAAAACACAAGTTGTGTCCCTTAGATTACATTATGCATGATTCAGTTGCCCTCTGAATTTATAAAAAGAATGATTGTGGGCTTGTGTCTACATAGTGGGCCCACCTTAAATCTCCAAAATCTACCTAGGTGTGTGAGGGCTTGTGTGTATTTAGTAAACCCATATTAAATCTCTACAGCCTACCTGGTAAACCCACCTTAACTCACATCAACCAAGTACACCCACTTTACATCTCTTGTCTACCTAGTAAATCTGCCTTAAATCTCATCTACCTAGTTAACCCACCCTAAACCCACATTATGTCTCTAAAGTCTGCCTAGTAAAAACCCACCTGTCTCTAAATTCTACCTAGTAAAAACCCACCTTAAATCTCTAAATTCTACCTAGTAAAACCCACCTTAAATCTCTAAATTCTACCTAGTAAAACCCACCTTAAATCTCTAAATTCTACCTAGTAAAACCCACCTTAAATCTCTAAATTCTACCTAGTAAAAACCCACCTTATATCCCTAAAGTCAACCTAGTAAAAACCCACCTTATATCCCTAAAGTCCACCTAGTAAAAACCCCCCTTGTACCTCTAAAGCCTACCTAGTAAACCCACCTTAAATCTCTTGGCTACCTAGTAAACCCACATTATATCTCTAAATTCTACCTAGTAAACCCACCTTATGTCTCTAAAGTACAGGTGTTTGAGTGCCTGTCGTGCTGTAATCCTCTCCTCAGGGTCGTATGTACACATCAGGTAGATCAGCTCGATGGCTTCAGGTGCCGCATGGGTCAACAACCTTTCAATCCCAGTGCCTTTCTTGGGTGGGAAGTTAAAGTTCATGCCCTTTGACCTAGTTGCAAGTGTGGAATTAAGTAGTAAAATAACTGAGTTGATCCCCAAATAAGGTTGTTGATGTTCAGGAGGGATGGGGTGGTTGAGTGGTAGCATTTATGCATGTTTACCCTTAAGTTGAGTTTGGTTCTCAGGTCACCCTGAGCCAACTCAGCTCTAACGAGTACCTGAGTTGTTGAGACTAAAGATATTGACCATGGTGCTGACCACACAATCCAGTCACACATAGATGGCACATAAATAGGTAAACTCTACCTTAACTTCCCAATGGACTATCTAATCTTATATAATTACTTTTTCAAAACCTCCGACCAAAATAAATTTCAGACAAATTACGGTACTTTTAAAAATGCTATTCAGACAAATAAAATACTTTTATTATTTCTAAACACATTAAAATTTCATAAAGTAAAATTAGATTATAAACTATTCTTATTTAATAAAAGGACATGCTACACGACTCTGTCAGACAAAGCTATAGGGTTGCATGAAACATGATGATGGAAGCATTTTCCATGCAGCACTGCACTATACCATAGCACTGCCTGACACCTTAGTATAGTGAGATGCAGGTAACACAGGTAACACAGGTAACACAGGTAACACAAGTAACACAGGTAACACTTACCTTTTGAGTTTATTGAGCACAGCTGGGTCAGGGGTTCCCATGACATCATGAATCTTGGCAATCTGGTCCACCTCGTTAGAGCCAGGAAACAAGGGGTGTAAACTACAACACAATGTATAGGATTGTAGATCAGTTTAAAATAGAATAACAATGTCATGAGTATAGAGGGAATATTAATTTTTGTAATATTATTTTGTGGTATTAACATTTTTAGATAAAACAATTGTAATATTTTTACAAATTATTTTTAAAACAAAATGTTTTGGTCCTATTCTTTATGGTACATATCTTAACTGTGCCACCATTTCTGGTACAATATTTTTGGTACAATACTATATATACATTTCTTTATTTTACAATAATTGCTAATAAAATAATTTTGGTACAATACTTTATGGTACATTACTTTATTGTACTATAATTGATTGTACATTTTTTTCTTAATTTAAAAAAAAAAATAACTATTTGGATGGCTTACACCAGGGGTCTCCAAACTACGGCCCGCGGGCCGGATGCGGCCCGCGAGGCACTCTCATCCGGCCCGCGGAGATCTTTTTGTCCACAGAAAAAACGCTTGTTGGTGATGTCTGAGGAACTTTGCCCACATAAATGAAAGACATGCCGGAAGAAACTGGCCCCCAAACTGAAATTTGATAGTTAATGCGGCCCTCGGACTGAAAAGTTTGGAGACCCCTGGCTTACACTATGAGAGACAAATATGTTTATTTACTAGAAGAGTTTAAGTAACATTTACATCAAGATAATTACTGCTGATGGAAATTATGTGTGCAGCTACTTGCAATAAAGACAAATGGCATTTCTTATATCTTAAATTTGTGTATAGTGTTGCGACCCTCACACTAGCCATACCAGGGTCACGTGCAAGGGAAGAAAACTTTGATACAATGACAAAATACACTGTTGGAGAATAAACAAAGAAGCCAGAGTAGTGGAGGCTGGAACTGACCTGAGAATCTCAAAGAAAACACATCCAACACTCCAAATATCCATTTTGTATCCATAGTATCCATCTGTTAAGAGACACTCAGGGGCTCGATACCTAAATAGATATTTATCAGATTTTTAAATTGAATTTTTTAAGCAGATCTCTACTTCAACATTTAAAGTAAATCTAGACCCATTTTTTAATTTTAAGTAGCTCTCTACTATTACATTTAAAGTATATCTAGATCAACTTTTATAATTTAAAGTAGATCAAGATCTATTTTTTATATTTAAAGTAGATCAAGATCTATTTTTTTTATATTTAAAGTTGATCTTTTAAGAAAGTTGAAAGCTAGACCAGAAAATTTTTATCAATTGGGTTTAGGAGAGAAGAGCTACTTGTTTAATGAAAGAAAGTATTAACTTTTGTTTTTTTTCGGATGAGAGAGAGGGCTGAATGTTAGGGGGGTAATTTCTTATTTTGAATATAAGATGGGGTAGTTTCTTATTTGAATAAGAGAGAGAAATACTGTTTCTTGCTTCTAATGAAAGAGATGACTTTGTTTCTTGTTTTGGAATGAGAGAAACTGACGGGTTCATTTTATGATAAGCACAGCTAGACATACCATCTGGTGGAGATGTATTCCGTGTAGGGTTTCTTTGAGTAAATACTTCTACACGACCCAAAGTCTGCAAGCTTCAGCAAATCATCCTATTGTTCAGCCAAGACAGTACAAAAGAAAAAGAAAAAAAAAACAGGTGTAAAAATAATAAAATATAAAGTATCCATTGTTTTTACACAATGCTGTTAGCCTTAAGGCAAGTTTGCACAACACAAGTGACTTATGTGTTTGTTGTATATATACTACTTCACAAAAATAGTTAGTGGGTGTGCTTTGGTTTACTACAATTAACTCTGTTCAAAGTCTTTCTACAGAATGCAACCAGTGTTTCTTCCAGACTTTTTTCTCCGGGGGGCACTTGAAATTTTCGGGGGGGTGGGGGGGGGGGGGGGGGGCGGTAGACTTTCTTCGGGGGGGGGGGGGGGCGGGGGGGGGGGACACTGTATATATATTCTATATAAATTATATAAATTTCATTTCGTTTGGGGGGGGGGGGGGGGGGGGGCGGTAAAAATTTTTCGAGGGGGGGCGAAGAAGAAACTCTGAATGCAACACTATTGTAGACAGATTTTACTGGTGTTTTTTTTGTTCAACTTCTTATAATAAACTGCCCATAAACCTTGATTAGTGCTGGCCATACATTTAGTTCAGTGAACATGTTTGGCCTAGCTGGCATACCTGAATTTGGAATTAAAAAAAACATACACCAGGTCTAAACATAGCATTGACATAAGGAACTTATTCATTCAAAAAAATGTGTCTGTGCATTTATACCAAAAGGTCTAAAAAATAGACAGAAGCTATTTTGGACATCTTGGTATGGAAATGGACTTACCTCAGACCATTTAAGTAAAAAAATTAAAAATTAATAACCAGTGTGAATCAAGAAATGGACTAGTCAAGCTTATCATTATCAAGTTACCCTTTTGGACCTGCCAGTCAATAATGCAGTGAAGTAGAGTTCACTTGTTACCAAGACCTCTGCATATGAACGGTTAGGTGTTCTGCACTAAGCTCAGCAGGGTTTACTTTCCCTAATGTGTCAGGTACCCATTATAGCTGAGTAGACTCAGGGACTTCATGACTAAAGCCCTGGATCCAAACCTGAGACTTTTGGGTTAGACTTAGCAGTTGTGTGCTCTAGTGCCTGGCCACACTGTTCTAATGCTAGTCAAGAACAGCAGCTAAGACAACTCTGTTGTGTTACAACAACAAGAACAACAATTAATGTTTTTGTATTACAACAACAACAAAAACAATTGTTGTATTACAACAATTTATGTTGTTTTATTACAAAAATAACAACTGTTTGTTATATTACAATAACAACATTTAATGAACTATTGTTGTATTACAACAACAAAAACATCAACAGATGTTGTTGTGCTGGTCTAACAGACGACCACACCGCCAACCTTGATGAGGATGTTCTCTGGCTTGACATCTCTGTGGAAGATTCCATTCCTGCAGGAGAGGGGGGTTAAAATTAGGGCATCACACAAGTAGGTTGTTGCATGTTATTGGGGAAGTATGTCATTGATGAAGTAGGTCAAGTCACGAGCACGTGTTTGCAGAAGTAGGTCATGGCTTAAGTAGGACAAGTAACAAGTGTGTTATTTGGGAAGCAGGCCATGAGTCATTAGTTCAAGTCACAAGTATATTATTGTGTAAGTAGGTCATGGCTAAAGTAGGTCATGACATGCGTGTGTTATTGCGGAAGGTCATGTACATTGAAGTAGTAGTACAAATAAGTCAAAGTGCAAGTAGATAATGTCATTAGCATGGCATGAAGCCAAAACTAGGTCATGAAGCATAGTAGGTCAAGTTTTGATAGGTCTTAACTGAAGAATTCCATGGTGCAAGTAAGCTATGGCACACATGTGTGGTGCTCGTAGGTTATGTCGCTTGTAGGTCACATCACAAGTAGGTCATGACACACATGGGTGATGGTTTAAGTAGGTCGTTGTAAAAAAAGGTATTGATCACAATCTACACACAAACTAAACTACACAATATATCTAAGTTTAAATATGTGCAAAGTGTGAGCATGTTTCAAAATATTTTTTAAAAAATTATCGATTAAAAAGCAAATTGTTAAAGCCAGCTAGCCAGCTTAAAATGAAAATAAAAAGGTTGAACTGAAGTAACATGAATATATGCCAGATTGAAAGCATATTTAAGTTAGTTGCTGTTACATAAAGCAAAAGTGAAGTTAGATGATAGGATTGCATACAAAAAGCATATTACAGAGAGCATATAAAACAATAACGACATACGCACTTCGCCTGAGCTAAATATAGGCATGATGTAATAATAGGCCTACAGTCTACGATTAGCCAAGATATGATATTGTCTGTCCCACGGTTCCTATTTACGTCACAGTCTAGACGGCGACCCGTTGTTACGTCATAGTCTAGACAGTCATTCGTTGCTAAATCATCATCTAGACTACAGTGATTTGAAGATACGTCATAGTCTGGAATGTGACTCGATAGGTCCTTATACAACTACGCACATCGTCTACATGCATAGGCCGCAAAGTTACATAAAAAACAAACAAAAAAAACTAGCATGTGAATGACACTATTGCGTCATAGTCTAGCCAGCTAATCACACTAATTAAGAAACGAGCCTGATTAGCTTATAATTCCATGTAACGAGCGTCTACATTAGATACGATAATAATATAAGCAGACGACACATAATTAAGCCATTGTGATCTGCCCAGGATAAGCCCGAAATCCAGACAGTGAATTATCCACAACAGCTATCGCTGTCTAAAACCTCCTATTGTTTACATAACATCTAGGGCTCTGTGATGACGCAAACGTAGCTATATTTAAAATAGGTCAAGCTTTTGAGAGTAGGTAGAATTATATTTTCAACTGGATGAGAATATACAATATTAGAAGAGTAAACGATTTCCCCTACAATACAAAAGTTGTAAATATTAAAAACTTTCCCAGCAAACTCTCCCTATCATAGTGCTATGAAGCAGGGTCCTTGTTTTCTTTGGTGAACGGAAAAAAAGTCACAGAAAAAAAGTAGGTATACAACCTACGCACATATATCTAAAATGTTTACATTACATGTAAGTTAGTTTGCACTCTCTGAGTATGTAATACATAAAAGTATTAACAAATTCCATGCAAATATATATTTGTGTTTTTTTTTTCTGAGACTTTTTTCTGTGATTTTTTTCCTGTTTTTTTTTCCTGTGACTTTTTTTTCCTTTACTTTTCCTACAATCGTTTTTTTTAAAGGATAGTGTACATATTAAATTATTATAAAATATCGAAATATGACATTATTTACGTAATCCCATTCTAAAATAAATAGCTTTTTTCGTAGACCATCACCCCTCGTATCATTTTATATTTAGCAAAAAAAAAAATAATAATAATCCCTTCGCTAAAAGCACATTTCTATAACTTTTTCCAGCACTTGTCTTTGTTTATGTAAGGCTGTAAAGGTTATGGTTAGAATTGTAGAGTAACCAAGGTTCGATTAGACCCTGGCGATGAAAAAAACAAAAACGAAAACAACGAAACACATTGATGTGAAGTGATCTAAGATCAATGTGAGATCACCCTGGTTTGGGCGAGTTGTGTCAAGTGACCGCGAGCACTGCAGGTGATAGAACACGTGCGCGGGTGAGCGTGAAGAGCCAACAGTGAGCGAACACCTTACCGGTGCAGGTGGTCAAGGGATTTGGTCAGCTGGTACATAAAGTTTCGGACAGTCGCGTCGGTCAGCATCTCCTTCCGGCCTGTGAAGAGAGGGGACGTTTTAGTGCTGGGGTGGGGACGGGCGGGGCAGTGAACCCAATGGAGGTCAGTGAACTCATAGAAGGTCAGTGAACTCATAGAAGGTCAGTGAACTCATAGAAGGTCAGTGAACTCATAGAAGGTCAGTGAACTCATAGAAGGTCAGTGAACTCATAGAAGGTCAACGAATCCCCATGGGAGGTCAATGAACCCATGAACTCAGTGAACTTTTAGAAGGTCAGTGAACTCACTGAGAGATCAGTAAACCACAAGAGGTCATAAAGCCAAATGAAAGGTCACTGAACCCAAGGCAGGTCTCCGAACATCATAAACCCGTCGTCACGTCAGTAAATCAGCGGTAAATCAAACGATGTATGTCAGTGAACCCAAGACAAGTCAGTGAACCCAAGACAAGTCAGTGAACCCTAGACAAGTCAGTGAACCCAAGACAAGTCAGTGAACCCAAGACAAGTCAGTGAACCCTAGACAAGTCAGTGAACCCAAGACAAGTCAGTGAACCCAAGACAAGTCAGTGAACCCTAGACAAGTCAGTGAACCCAAGACAAGTCAGTGAACCCAAGACAAGTCAGTGAACCCAAGACAAGTCAGTGAACCCAAGACAAGTAGTGAACCCAAGACAAGTCAGTGAACCCAAGACAAGTCAGTGAACCCAAGACAAGTCAGTGAACCCATGTCAAGTCAGTGAACCAACCAGAGGTTAACGACCCCATGAAATTAAAACAATTGCGTGAGGTCTTTACATATCAAGACAAAGTTCAGTCCGACGATAGACGGTCAGTCAACATATAGCCGGTCAGTCAACATATGGCCGCCAAGTGATCCTTTAGCCAGCCCAATCAATCAATGAACCCAAAATATGCTCAAGGCCCAGCAGTAGTTCCAATCACACCATCTTATCGGAAGTGGGTTGAGGGGGTTGTACAAAAGACAGACTGTACAAGAACGCTGAGGGGGATCACAAAGTGGGTTAAGGGGGAGGGGCACTTAAAATTTCGGAATGGGGGGGGGGGGGGATAAATTTTCCGGGGGGGGGGGTGGGAGGACACTGGTAAACGTGAATTTTTTCCAAATAAATTATATTTCGTTCGGGAAGGGAGGGGGGCGGGGCGGTAGACATTGTTCGGGGAGGGGATGCTAGAAAGAAACTGTATGAGTTGCCTTAAATGTAGCTGACTCAAAAAACACACAATCAGATTTTAGTGTTTTTTTTAAGTTTGTAAAAAAAAAAATCACTATTCTATCCAGGAAGAGGAAGCATCATAATTAGTAAACAACTAATTAGAGATAACTAATATTGATTTTCGAACTCAATTAACTTTTGGGCGGTGGTTAAAGATTTATACAATGGTATTGGGTAGGACCATGTTTGAGATCTTTGTTGACTTTATTTTCTTAAGTAGACTAACGCTCAGTGTGTAAATATTTGAATGTGTTATGATAGAGGGCTAGAGGCTAGTTACCCTTATCAGAAACAAAATGGACTCGTCCATCTCAATTCAGCCGACTGAAACAACGGAAACAGCAAACTGGCAAATAAAAAAATCTAACAAGGATTACGTTAAGAGAACAAAATACAAAAAGTTAGAAGCGGGTATTGGCAGAAGCATTAAATGGCGCTCAGCGGGTTTATGTTGTTAAATCGTGTATTTGAAATCAATCAATGTTTTTTTTCTTCTTCCTTTTATACGGGTTATTTTTGTATCTCATTGTCCGATTTTGGACTCTTCCGAAATGGGGGTGTCAGGTTGTTGTCATTAGAATTACTAACATTAATTAACCTAGTACTAGTCGCTCCAATTACTAAAAGCCTTAATAAAGGTTCATTACAAGCTAAACACCCCCCCCCTCCCGAATCTGTTTAAAGAAAATCCAATATCAGATTGTAATAGGTACAATTATCTTATTATCATTTCAAATTATCGCTAAATCAAATTCAGCTAATGGTCAGTGGCGTAGCCAGGATCGTCTCAAGGGGGGGGGGTTCCAATTTTTACCCGGGGACAAACTTTCGATTTGCACCCCCCCCCTCAGACTTTTTATTTGCACCGCCCCCCCCTCCCTCAAACTTTCGATTTGCAAACTTTATATATATACCGAGGGGTCCATGGGGGGTTTATGACCCCCTAACCCCCCCCTGCCTACGCCACTGCTAATGGTACCCATACTTTAGCCCCCCCCCCCTCCCCATATTTATAGAATTCAAATACTAATAGTCACACTGATCTGATTCAAAACTGAGCGCCATTTTGACGTTAGTTTGTTGAGCAGGGAGGAAGCAGGCGAGTGCAAAAGGTGAAGGTCAGCGTGGTAGGGAAGGCAAGCCCGCCTTACCGGTGCATGTGATCGATAGACTTGAGCAGTTGAAACATGTAGTTTTTGATGGTTTTCTCCGGCAGGTAATGTCTCTTGCCTACAACAGAGGAGGGGGGGGGGTAAAGTAATTTGTTGATTGGGGGGGGGGGTATTGTCTCTTGCCTACAACAGAGGAGGGGATATGTAATTTGTTGACTGGGGGTGGGGGGTATTGTCTCTTGCCTACAACAGAGGAGGGGGTATGTAATTTGTTGACTGGGGCGTGGGTGTTATTGTCTCTTGCCTACAACAGAGGAGGGGGGGGGGGGGTAAGTAATATGTTGATTGTGGGGAGAGGTAATGTCTCTAGCCTACAATAAAGAGGGGGGGGGGGCTAAGTAATTTGTTGACTGGGGGGGATTGTCTCTTGCCTACAACAGAGGAGGGGGGTATGTGATTTGTTGACTGTGGGGGGGGGGATGGGGGAGGGGGGGGGGGAAAGAATGTCTCTTTCATACAACAAAGGAGGGGGGTTATGTCGTTTGTTCATTGATGTGTATGTGGGTGGGGGGGGGGTAAATGTCTTTTGACTACAACAGAGGAGGGTCTTTTTTAAAGTGTTAATTGGTGTTTTGGTGTGGAAGGGGTAATGTTCTTTGCCTGCAACAGAGGAGGGGGGTTATTTAATTTGTCAATTTGTGGGTGTGTAGTGGGATGGGGGGAGGGGTTTTGAGAACCTGTTGATGCCATAGACTGATGTATGGTCTCTGGCGATACACTACTGGCGTAGATGTACGCCTCTGTAGGTACATGGATATTAACCCTTTGGTCTCACTGTGGAAATAGCCTACAACCCGAAATCTAAATAGCATACTCAACACACACAAAAAATAACCTCTAACATAAATTCTAAACATAAAATAAATAAAACCTAATTAATTTAAAAAAAAAAACATAAACCAGTTGGCGCAGTTCTCACAGCCTTGGAACATTTTAAAAATATCAACACACCAAATGTGAACAATTTAATGAGTAACCAAATCACATCTATGTGATATTTTTTAACACGCCACAAAAAAAATATTGTAAATGCTGCTTCTATCATAACAAAATAATGAATTGGGTCTCTGATAATTTAAACTAGAATTCAAATACGGCAGGAAATGTACGTTTTGTTATCATATAACTGAAGGAAAAAATATATGTTAAAACATGCATTAGTCTTTGTGCGAGTTTGGTATGGGTATTTAGTGAGATATATATTTGTTCTCCAATGTTGCGATATCCCACTTTGTGAGGTGTTTTTTTTTTAATTAAAAGCTTCTGTATTATTTTTTTAAACTTCCAAAAATGAGGGCAGGCTTATTGATTGTATCAAATATTGTGTGACACAAAATAATAACTTTTTTTAAAAATCCAATTAAATTAATTTGCATCATAATTGTAGGCCTATAATTATTCAAATCAACGAATCGACCTGTTGAACAATACATAAATATAGAACCAAATACGTGACAAAACTATTAAATATAGATCTATTTTAAACAAAAAATCAATATACAGACATACATCGACCAACACATACTATATACAAGACAACCAAATGAACATATTTAAAAACGGGTAGCCGGGCATATAAAACCTACATACGCCCGTTATATTCACATTCAGTATGTAGATCAATACACACGTCTAGTATCAATTTCAACGTTAAATAAAATAAACGCGCTTTCCACCCAATTATTTATACCACACCGTTTAATTGGGACAAAAAGCTTTTCATTTCAATCATCTTAAAAAAAAATTAAACGATCTTTTCCCAACCCTTACACCGTATGTTAAAACAGGTAATTAATAGGCTGGGTAACCAAAGGCAGAACAATCGTGAATGGCGATATAAAACATGTATGTTCAGTCCGGGTCGTTTGCAGACACCCAAGGGACATAATCAACGCGATATTGATCGATAGCCAATGAGACTTGATTTATTTATTTAGTAGGCCAAACGGTGTTAGGGTTCGAGCGAGAATTAAAAAAAAAAAAAAAGCTGGCATATCGCCCAGCATGGGTCGTGGCTGTGGAAGGGATTAAACGATTCATTTTTCCGGGTCTGAATGTCCATTAAAACAATAGAAATCTAAATTTTAAAAAACGTTATAGAAAAATAGCATTGGGTTATGCGATGAATGTATTGTTTTTGTTTGTGTTGAATATTCAGCAGCGACTACTACAGCAGGAATATAGGAGTGAGTTCCCCTTGTGACCAGTACATAAATAGAAACGACCCGACCGTAAAAAGGTTAGGTGACGTCCAAACCACTCCAGGGGACGCAACTCCGCTAAACTGTGCGGACACGCGTGACCGAACACGGACAACTCAGTCAAGCGTAAAATTGATTTTTCGCTCTATTATTTGATGTAAATACTGATCACGTGGGTTCGGTCCTACTTAAGTTAAACCTACGACAAGAAAGAGGTTTTTTTTTTCTCTTTTTATTGCGCGGTTCTGTAGTTCTGCAGTGAATATTTAAATCAATTCTTCGAGATCGTGAAAGTGACTTGGTATGCCAGTGAAAACGAAAGACAAAAAAAAAACGTGGTTTGTTTATAATATGGCGTTTTCACTGTCGAAGAACCAAAAATATTTTTAACGCTATTTACGTGTGTTAGTAGAAGTAGGACAACCCAGTTTATGTTATGACATGGAAGACAACCCAAGGCCAACCCATTCCATTTTGCCAGGCTGCAGGTGGGGTCAACCCTACTCACTTCCTCTGCGATGTATGGGTCATGCCAACCCCTATTGGCTAAGATGTATGGGTCATGCCAACCCCTATTTGCTAAGATGTATGGGTCATGCCAACCCGTTTCTGCTAATTTGTGTGGCCCAACTCAACCCCTTCAGCTTAGGTGTATGGGTCATGCCAACCCGTTTTTGCTAAGACGTATGGGTCAACCAAACCCCCTTCTGCTAAGATGTATGGGTCATGCCAACCCGTTTCTGCTAAGATGTATGGGTCATGCCAACCCGTTTTTGCTAATTTGTATGGGTCAACCCAACCCCCTTCTGCTAAGATGTATGGATCATGCCAACCCGTTTCTGCTAAGATGTATGGGTCAACCCAACCCCCTTCTGCTAAGATGTATGGGTCATGCCAACCCGTTTCTTCTAAGATGTATGGGTCAACCCAACCCGCTTCTGCTACGATGTATGGGTCAACCCAACTCCCTTCCACTGCGATGTATGTGTCAACCCAATTTGGTCAATCCGACCCCCTTCTGCTAAGATGTATGGGTCAATCCAACCCATTTCTTCTAGTATATGTGGGTAGACCCAACCCACTTCTGCTAAAAATCCAAAATGCCTCTCATACAAAACCACTCTGTCAACATACAACTAGCCACATCCAACACATCTGCACATACACGTAAAAACATCAACAGCAGAGACACAGACTTTTAATTATTGCCTCTTCAAATACTAATACATACATTATTTAAACACCATCCATTCATAAACACCCTGGGGGCACCCCAACCCACACCCCATAGATCCGCCATGGCATCAAGACAAGGGTACCTAATCCTTTCAACCAGCAAGACAATATTTTCGCCCGGCAGATGACGTCACAGTACACATACAAACAAGGAGAAGAGAGTGCTCACCCCTTATCAGCTCATAAATATTCATGTCCATCAGCTCACAGACCAGGACCAACGTGCCAGATTTTTTGTCACTGCAAACCAAAAACAATTTATTAGGAAACAGTTGTAAAAATTGAATTACTGAATGGTTTATTAGGTTTTAATATTATCAAAAAACAGATCCCTGTGTAGAACTATTAGCCTGTCAAATTTATTAACAACTTCAATAATCTTTGGTAATTTAATGTACAGAAAAACGATACATTACTTAATTTTTAAATTCTGTGGCTGTTTTTAAACTGCTAGTATTTAATTTTAAACTGCTAAGCAGGGTCAGATGATGGCCAGATTTTAAAGGTCAAATACAGACTGGGGTTTTATTTTCTCGTAGTTTAATGATTTTTATTTGAAAAATGATTTAAGAATGTAGGCCTACTTCAAAATTTATTTAAAAAAAAAAAAAAAAAAAAACCAACGGAAACCTACAAAACGACTTCCATCAGTTCCAGAATGTTCGGGTGAGGTGCCAGACGTTTCATGGCTTGGATCTCCCTCAAGTTGTTCACCTGCTCCAGGCTGGAATAAAATTAAAATGTCTAATTAATCAATTAATTAATTAAATGGGAATAAAAAAGTGTCAATGCCTGTTGATCTGCTTCAACTGTTTAGTCAATGCTGTTTATTAACAAACGTTGAAATGAAAACTGTATTTTCGTCTTTAAAGTTTGGGTTGTCATTCCTGAACGAGTGCTGTTTCTTGAGTTAGGTCAGGGCAGGAAATAAACGGGTGGAAAATATGTAAATCTTTGTAGCTAGGTGCTTTCATGGTAAATTGGAGGCGAGGGGAGGGGGGGAGGGGGTGAGGAGGGCGTGGTCCCATAAAAAGTCTCGAGTTCGAACCCCCTGGCAGATGAGGCTCGATAGCTGGGAACAGCAACCCATCTAGGAGAAACTCCAAAAATCAAACAACTGCTGCCTTCTGGATATTGAAAGGACAAAGGCTAAGGAAGCATGGAAGCACTCTCTCTACACCTTGTCCTTAGAAAAGCAGGCTGAAATTGGAGTCAACGGCCTACATGGCACATAACCAGTTGACACGTGATACTTGTGTTGGAGGAGATCGTCAAACTAGAACTAACAGGTTCTAGCATCAATTTTTCACAAATATTTTGTACAGAATCTTGTTAATCTAAAGTGACAAGCTACATTACTTTGTACTACTATAGTGAGACTCTGCTATGATTGATAATTGTTTGTATATAAAAAAAAACCAAGCGCCACTATCTAGAAAATAACACTAGCCTCACGCCTACCCTTTGCCCGACATTCTCTCCATGCCTAACCTAACCCCACGCTTTAATCCCAACTCCTTGCTTTAACCAAAAACGCCTTGCTTTATTTAATACTAACCCCATACTTCAACACTAATCCCATGCTTTAACCCTAATACCACGCTTTAATCCTAACCCCTTTCTTTAAACCTAACCGCATGCTTTAAACATAACCCATTATTTAATCCTAACCCCATGCTTTAACCCTAAACCCATGCCTAGCTCTAGCTTCAAAGATGGACGTATCTAGCAAGAACGACCTTCAGCATCTCCATCACCTAGATATAACCACACGTTGTCACTACTCGTCACCCTAATCAAATACGACCTTCTAGTTCTAACGATCTTTTTATTTTAACCCTTCCCCCACTCCCAATGCTTCCGTTTCTTAAAGTGTTAATAATTCATGCACCAGTAAACTCTTGGTATCGACGTCTATAAAAACGGTGGTGAACACATTGGTAGAAATGTTTGATCAGCATTCCCTCCCTCCCCCCACCCCCCTCCCCCATGGTACATGAATGATCTGAGATAAAACAATGATACCTGGTTGCGGATATCCGTTGTTTAAAAAAGTTTTGTTATTCCTTTTTTTTTTAACTACGCATGCCACCCCCCCCCCCCCCCCAACATCCACGTCACAAATAAATTACAAAAGGTCTGAATATTTTTCCCCTTTGTGTGTGACGTCACTTATACACGCCCCCTCCCCCCCCCCCCCCCCCTTCCTTTCGCTCAAAGGTTGGCAGCCTTTATTCGATAAGGAACTTTATTATTGTACAATCAACTTGGTTTTTGTTTTGTTTTTATGACAGAAAAATGTCCCAAGTACACGATCAATATGTTTTTAACCACGAAACAAAACATTTTTTTTACATCACAATTATTGTCGTGAACAAGTTCATTCATAAATAAGTTATAAGGGTTGAGTTGGGGTTGGGGGAGATAGTGTCTTCTGTGTTATACATCTTTTGTTCATATTTAAAAGAAAATTATGAAATACAAGTTTATTTTCTTGTAAATTATTCTTAAGAAAAAGGAGGAGGGGGTGAAGTTGAGACTCTTACTAGTTTATTAGAGGATAATCTGGATTTTCACAAGCTTTTATTTAGTTTGCAACATCTGTTTGTTTTGTTGGTTTGTTGATTTGTGGGTTGGTGGCAAATCTTGTAACTCCATTTTGACCACTTCTAATGTACCGATTTCGCTCAAACTTTCCAGATGTGTTCCAATTTGATGACAATACAAGTCTATCTATTTTTCAATTTAATTAGATGTGTAATTAGTCATTAAAATTAATTAACCGTCTTCGAAACTAAGGGGGGATAACAAAATCAAATCACTAGATAGAATACTGTATTCAATAACAGAAGGGGAGATAACTAGCTAGCCGCGATCACCAGAGTTTCTTCCAGGCATCTCTTCGGGGGGGGGGGGGGGCTTTGCCCCCCCCCCCCCCCGAAAATTTTTTACCGCCCCCCCGAACGAATTGAAATTTATATAATTTATATAGAAAATATATACTTTTAACAGTGTCCGCCCCCCCCCCCCCCGAAGAAAGTCTACAGCCCCCCCGAAAATTTCAAGTGCCCCCCGGAGAAAAAGTCTGGAAGAAACACTGGCGATCACCCTAACAGTCTGTCTGGTGAGCTGTGGTTCACGAGAATGTTTACAATCGTAGAGCCGGTCGATCTAGTGAAGGCTAATAGGGGCAGATAATAAAGTTTTTAAAATGATTTAAAACTAAGGGGAGACAACAAGATGAAGAACTTGCTGGCGTCTGTAAAATATGGTCACGGACGGCTGCTTTCAAGGGGCAGATAATCGTCTTTCAGATATAGCGACACAAGCTTTTATTATGAAAGAATGCAGATTAGTTTTCTTTTCTTATTTTCTGTGAATTTAAAAGCCTGTTGCTATAAACTACAAAGGCTTTTTATATTTTTTGGCGATTTTCCGTGATACTATGGTAAAGGGGGATGGGCAGGAGTGGCAAAGTAACGTCCTCTCCTCCCCCATCCCCAACCAATGGTTAAAACGATAACACACAAACAAGTGCCATGGACGAGGGACAAATCCCAGAAACTTAACAAAAACAAATCATGAACTGTTGTCAGTGACTTGTTCCTTATGTGATTCACGTTGTCTCTAATCTCATTGTTAAACCACCCCACAGTAAATACAAACGAACCAATCAGCACTTTCGTCTTTTATCAACTGGTATTGATTTTTTTTTGTCTTCCCCCAGTGATAGTCCGACACTGTCAAGGTTCGTATTCATTATGCAGTAGTTTAGCACTATGAGTTTAGGGGGCGGGGTGACTGTAGGTGCCATTTTAACACGTCGCAGAAGGTGGAAACTTGAATTATTTGAGATCCTAAGAATAGACCTAGTAGTCTGCTCGTTGTTCGAGAAGAAGGTGGTCGGGTGGTAGGGGGCACGAACACTAGTTCACCCAGCTATGATAGGTACTTGACTCAAGTTAGGGAAAGTAACTGACCACATAGAACTGACCAGTAAATCTCTTCGTATGCCGTAATCACAGAAACAGGGGGAGCTCGATTCCACCTGAACTATTGACCATAGAGATCATCAATAAAGGACTTGACGCTTTTTTTTTTTTTACTATTTTTACATTTCCTCCACCCCCCCCCCCCCTCCCCTCCGCCACACACCATAATAAAAAAGCCAGACCTCCTTCCCCTAAAATGACCTCACACCTCCAGCCTACAACCCCCCCCCCCCTCTACATACTGCAGTTTCATTTTTTAAAACATCGATTTCTTTCTAAAGTGTTAACATGGAGTATCTACTTCTATCTTCTATATATATAATTCTCTTCTGGGAGCCGTTAGAAAACAAGCTGCAAGCGCCTCCTTGCAGTCCCCTCTCTTTCTCTCTGTCACTATTACTACCACCCCCACCCCACCCCCACATTGTCTGGTGAGTTGTGGTCACGCTAAATGTTTACAAAGCTAAATGTTTACAAATCGTAAGGCCTTCGAGTCGGGTTTCTATTAGGGGCAGATAATTTAGTTCGATTTTAACCTTACAGGAGGTAACTAAGAAATAACTAAGAGGAGGCTGCTTTCACGGGGGGGGGGGGGGGGTGTAGGGTCGGGGTTAGGGGAAAGGGGGGGGTAAGTGTTTTAAAGCAAATATTTTCAGTGGCAGCATTGGTACTGTCGAATTCACAAATTATGAATTACTGAAAAGTAGAAAATAAAACAACTAAATAGCGGCGTATGATACGCTGTGGGTCGGCTCGTATATATAATTCTCTTCTGGGAGACGCTAGAAAACAAGCTGTAAAACGCGCTCCCTACCACCCCACCCTTACATGGTCTTAGTGAGCTGTGTTCACTCTAAATGTTTACAAACAGAACCGGGTTTAGTGACGACTATTAGGGGCAGATAATTTAGTTTGAAACGATTTTAAACGTGGGGGGGGGGGGGGGGGGGAAGAAAAGGGGGGGGGGGTTATGGTCCTTAACGAGCTACTTATAGTGTTTTAAAGAAATATTTTCAGTGGAAGCGTTGGTACTGTCGAATTCACAAATTATGAATTACTGAAAAGTAGAAAAAACAACAACTAAATAGCGGCGGCGTATGTTATGCCGCGGGCCGGCTCGTATGAAATATTAATCCATTTCTATCTTATCCTTACAGAAAACACATCTTACCCTAACACACAACACATCTTACCCTAACACACAACAAACCTTACCCTAACACACAACACATCTTACCCTAACACACAACACACCTTACCCTAACACACAACACATCTTACCCTAACACATCTTACCCTAACACATCTTACCCTAACATACAACACATCTTACCCTAACATACAACACATCTTACCCTAACACACAACACACCTTACCCTAACACACATCAAATCTTACCCTAACACACAACACATCTTACCCTAACACACAACACATCTTACCCTACCACACAACACACCTTACCCTAACACACAACACATCTTACCCTAACACACAACACATCTTACCCTAACATACAACACATCTTACCCTAACACACAACAAACCTCACCCTAACACACAACACATCTTACCCTAACACACAACACATCTTACCCTAACACACAACACATCTTACCCTAACATACAACACATCTTACCCTAACACACAACAAACCTTACCCTAACACACAACACATCTTACCCTAACCCTAACACACAACACATCCTACATTAACACACAACACATCTTACTCTAACACACACATCTTACCCTAACACACAACACATCTTACCCTAACACACAACACACCTTACCCTAACACACAACACATCTTACCCTAACACATCTAACACACAACACATTACCCTAACACATCTAACACAACACATCTTACCCTAACACACAACACATCTAACACACAACACATCTTACCCTCAAACATCCCACATCTTAATCTACACAATCTAGCAAGCAAATAAAGTTAACATACAAGATGTATGAAAAATAATTATATCACTGAATTGTTCTATTAGGCAAACAACACTCCATTAAATTATTTGTAGATTCATGGAAATATTATGAGTGAAGTTATATAATTTTAGACAAAGGCATGATAAACTTAATTCTTACGGGTTGTTCATAAATGTTGTCACACAATCTTAGCTAATTCCATCCCCTCCACCAATGCACCTTACCACCATAATTATCTAAATTCCATTTTAAAATATCAGAAATTAATGACACCTCTCCAATAAATAAAAATCACCTAACAAAAGTTAAAATACTCATAATTTTTTTTTGAACAAATACAATACATACTACATCCCATTTCTTACCACCACCCCCTCCTTGCCCACCCCCCCCCCACATGCATAGCAAAAAAAGTCTGAATCCCCCCTTTTCCCCATAAGTGTGTAACCATCATGTATCTACTCTCCTAAAGATTCCTACCTTTCATAGGTTTGTTTCATCTTTTTGCAAGCCCTGTAGGAGCCATCTTTGATGACTTGAACTTTGAGGACCTCAGAGAAGGTCCCCTCACCCTTCTTTCCAAGGATCCGATATTCTGTACAGAGTTGATAAAAGTTTTGTTATATTTCTGGTTATAGTTTTTAAGATTTTATGAATGGTGTGGCCTAGTGGTAACCTGAAAATCTTTAGTTCGAATCTGGGTTCAAGTCAGTAGAATGTACCAGAGTCTACCCAGCTCTGATGGGTATCTAACTCACATTAGGGAAAGTATATGTGGCTGGGAATAGTGCTGATCACACTATCCCTTAACTACATGCTGAGGTCACAGAAACAGGTGAATTCTACTTTCAATATCTCCATGGACCAACAAGTTTAAAAAGGGAACTTTACTTTTAGGTTCTAAGATTTTGCTGCAGTGTATGATTACATAGGTGATCTTGCTTTAAAGTATTCAATTATGTAAGCAATTTCCCATCATTTTACCTCAAATAAACAGAAAGTAACCTTCCTAAAATAACACAAACAAATTTTACATTATTTTCTAGCATTTTAATATTTGAAACTTACTTTGTGAAAGTAGGTTCATCCAGGAAAGAGTATGTAGAGCATCGACAAGGTTCCTTTATTAATATCCCATAGTGCTGTAAGAAGAAGGTCACTGACACCATACACGACTACATTTATTTTTATCCAGTTAGAAAGTACTTCACATTTTTTTCAGACCTGCAGTGGATATTAGAAATATCTTTAAATCATAAATAAATAAATTAATTAATCAATAATACATAATTATATTTATCACTTTAATCATACTTTTATGTGTGTGTGTCATTATGTACATTGAAATCAATCACCAGGAACAGTTAATCACATCATCATGCTGACTGTGTTATTAGGATATCGGGTTGCAGTCTATACTGTAGCCTAATAAAAAAATATTTATACAGGTCTTGGAACCCTAGTTTTATAGGCTAAGCCCCACTGGACTTTTAATACGAACTAGCTTATACCAGTGCTTTGCTAAGGTAATAATATTGGCACAACATCTGGATGTCCAGCCAAATTTCCATCCTCCCCCAACACTTGGTGTAATGTGGACTGCCACCAAACAACACATTTCCCTGGGTGTCTGCCACAAGGAATAACTCATCACCCTTTACATGCTTGAAATGCACACGCCCTACACATACCACTGTGCTAGTGAGAACAAAGTGGCCATACCCATGACTGATTGACACACTACCTG
Source organism: Physella acuta (assembly GCF_028476545.2). Lineage (NCBI taxonomy): Eukaryota > Metazoa > Mollusca > Gastropoda > Physidae > Physella > Physella acuta. Next base: position 23,881 of record NW_026732105.1, on the reverse strand, counting down.
GCCACCTATGTTCCCTCTAAGCTGTGCGGTTGCGCAGCCGCACAGTAGTTTTAACTGCTGTGCAGTCATTTTGTAAAATACATGTATCTTTATTTAAGACTTTTAGAACACAGCGCACACAAAATATACATTGCACACGATCTTTTTCCCCTTAGAGGGAACATTGCAGGCCATTTATATCATTTATATTGGTGGTGAATGGATTGAATATTTTTAAAGCTTTGTAGGTTCTCCTAAAAATGCTACAATAGTATTGCACAAATTATGTGTGTTTGAATGATAGTGTCATCATTAGGATTACTAATGTTCTGTAGCATCACAATATGGTGGCAAGAAGGAGGTGGGGCAATGTCAAAAACAAGTTTTACCCAGTTAAGACTATAAAATAGTAGAGAAGAGGGGTGATACCAAAACAAAAATGCTAAATTGTTAGGAGAGGAGTGGGGTGACACCCTTAATTACAACATTGGAAAACATCCAACCAGCTACTGCTAATGTTACTGTCCTCAGCATCCTGTGTTTGTTTTTAAATACAAATTTTTAAAATTTAGCTTGACGAATGATGTTTCAAAGCCTAAACTTTTAAAATTATTTAGGCCTATGACTTAAACTTAACTGGGCTGAACAGTGTAACAGTAAAAACACTTATACTAATAGATAAATATGAATCCCTAATTAATACTTAACTAGACTAATAATACACTAGTTTTAGTTGTTTAGAATAATCTCTTCTTTCCTCTATAGCAGGGGTCTCCAAACTACGGCCCCTGGAGATCTTTTTGTCCAAGGACATGCCTGGAAGAAACTGGCCCCCAAACTGAAATTTGATAGTTAAAGCGGCCCTTGGACTGAAAAGTTTGGAAACCCCTGCTCTATAGCATGGTCTTTAATCTTTTTAATATATAAGGCATAAGGGTCTAGTACTTTACTTTTAACTTTGTTATTTAATATTTCGAATAATTCTAGAATCTAGTCATTCTAGAATCTAGATCTAACTATTAAACTAAAACGACTTAGTAAAGATAAAAGACTAAGTCCTAAGTCAAGTCTGACTAAGTTATTTAATTTATTTACTAGTTCTATTAATAACTATTATATAATTAGTAATTATTACTAATTAGACCTAGACTTAGATCTACAACTAGATCTAGATCTAGAATCTAGATCATCTGATCAGATTAGTTATAGATCTAGATCTAGATCTAGTTTTAGTAAGCTGTTTACAGTACAGTGTTTCTCAGTGTTTAGTGAGTGATAGATCTAGTGTTTAGCCGCGACTTCTTAGAATTCTAGAATCTAGATCTTCTCTGTCTGAATATGAATAATCGTGTCACAATACAATGTCAATACATTTACCTGTTGAATTAGGAAAACAGAAATTTAAGTTTTTAAGCCACATGATTACTCCATTTGACAGTAGTCTGGAACTCTAAACAAGATGTACGATTTACTCTACGCGACAGAAACAAATGAAATATGCATACAATTTTGCCGGAAGAACCCGACGTATGGCATTATTCGGGTCGTCATAACGACACAACTATAAGAGCTCTTTAGTTAGAGAAAATCGTATTCAGCAATCGTTTTCGTTTTCAGTCGAATTATTACTTAATTTATTTTTCGAGAATCTGTGGCCTATAAAATTCTAAACATATAGATCTAGAGTCTAGGAGTACTTTAAGAATAAGAAACTTTTAGAAGAAAATTTAAAACTTAAAAAGACCCTACTTTTATTTTTAAATTTAACAAAGTTACTGAAACAAAACTGATAATTTTAGATTTGTCAGGGGCACTTATCCATAGTTTCTTCCAGGCATCTCTTCGGGGGGGGGGGGGGGGTCCTACTACCCCCCTCCCGAAGAAAGTCTACCGCCCCCCGAACGAGATGGAATTTATATAGTAAACATACACTTTTACTAGTGTCCGCCCCCCCCCCCCCCCCCTCGAAAATATCGAGTGCCCCCCCCCCCCCAGGAGAAAAAAGTCTGGAAGAAACACTGCACTTATTGTGACGTCCACAAAAATCTGAATTTTATTTAGACCCCCACCTCCTCCTCCGGCGGACGTCATAAGAATTTAATAGACGCAACAGAACTCAGAATATTGATCAATACAATAACATGTGTATGGGTACAATACGATGCTAATAACACTAACAGGCCTATAAAGTAATATATCGATAGTTTTCAACCCCCCCCCCCCTCATTTTGAATATAGACATCCACAGATATAGTCCTGATATCTGGTGTATTAGAATATATATATATACATAATAAATGTATATTTTCTGTATCTATTTTCAATAAAAAACGTTATAAAAAATTTAAGTCAGATTTAATTTCAACAATGTAAATCATTGTGAAAGCCGTCATCAGGTGATGGATGTGGGGAATGTTCTAGCCACACCTGTATATAATTACCATGTTCAAAGGGGGGGGGTAATTTTTTTGTAGCAACACACATTATGTTAGAATATTTTGTTAAAATGGTTGAGAACTATACACCCCCCCCCCCCCCCATTAAAGTGAAGACAGTTACAAGGCTTTTTAAAATGATCTTTTACTTAAATGAAGGATAATCCAGTGAGAACAGAACAAATACAGTAAAAAAAAAACACAAGATAAGAGCTCTTCCAGGTTTATTGACTAAACATTGCATGATGGTATTAATCAACATAGGAAGGGGAATATATCTGTATGTACATTGAACATTTCAATTAAACATAAAAACATGAATATTACACACCATAGTAGTCTTACATACACATCTTTAAACATTCTTCCCAATCATACCCTGCATATTTTCATGCAGCTAACATAGGATTTTTTAATAAAATAAGTTGTTTATAATTAAAAGAAAACAATCTCTCATGTAAAAGATTTCTATTTGACAAGTCCCAGCTTTTTGGCTTCAGTTTCATAGACCAACAATCTCCACATCTTAACAACAAATACTTCTGCTTCTTCATCAAGAATCTAAAAAGAAACAACAAATTGTTTGAAAAATGTATATAATGTATAGTGCAGATTTTTTATCTTGTAAAATGGACAAGTGGTTTATGACTGTAGATAATTTTATTGGAATCACTACCTTAACAGTAAGTCTTACTGGCACCAAAGTACAAAAATAAAATAAAAAACACAACTACATATTTAGTTACAACTAAATGCTTAGTTTAGTAGAAAAGACAGACTTACCATAGCAACATCATTTTGTATACTCTGAGGTGTGCTCCTGGCAACAACTTTATGGCATATAAACTCTGTCAATGTTGGTTCCTCCTCTCCAATGTATTCAATAATTTTTTTGTTCACCCAAGGTTTGATTCTTTTATCCATTAAATTCTGATAAAGAAAAACCACACAATTTACAACTTGAATGGACAGTAGAAGTACATTACTTCATAATACATGACTGATAGTGATACCTTTAGAACATTGCAGAGATGTACAAGTAGTAAAGAACAGTGCCCTTTTAGACCTGGTGGTTTATAGTGTGGATGAAATTAAGTGTGTCTTTGAACTTAGGCACTAAAAAAAGCTGTATGGTCAGCAGTTAAATCAGGTACTCATCACACAACTTTGTGAAATATGATACGTTTTATGGACTTGAGCTCAAGAAACTGAGGCATTCAACTATTATCAAGCTGATCCACACAACGGGACAACAGAGTATGTGCTTAGACCTGTCACCAAAATAATAAGAATTACCTGATCAACAATATCCCAATCAACAGTGTAGGCATACAATTCTTCCTTTGCAGTAGGAATGCTTTCGATCAACTCTTTGATTTTCTGTCGCTTTTCCTCCGCTGTAGCCTTCTTATCTCCGCCAGCAGATTTGTCGTCGTCATAATCCAAAGGTATTAACTTTCTCTTTTTGGGTTCCATATTGTCATCATCATCTTGATTAAATACGTCCCCAATGGTAAACTTTTTGCGCTTGCCATCTAACTGTATAGAGGTGCCAGGTAAGCTGGAGGAATCTGGACTTACACTTGGTCCTGTCAACCACATTTTATATTATTTTAATTATTTTTTAACAATGAATTTTTCAAATGAAAGCCAAAGTTTTAAAAATATATTACCCCATCCCCACAAATATGAAAAATTGAAGTACCTAATTTGATCCTAGCTGCTACATTGCCAATTTTTTAACAATGAATTTTTCAAATGAAAGCCAAAGTTTTAAAAATATATTACCCCATCCCCACAAATACAAAAAATTGATGTACCTAATTTGATCCTAGCTGCTACATTGCCAATTTTTTAACAATGAATTTTTCAAATGAAAGCCAAAGTTTTAAAAATATATTACCCCATCCCCACAAATACAAAAAATTGATGTACCTAATTTGATCCTAGCTGCTACATTGCCAATTTTTTAACAATGAATTTTTCAAATGAAAGCCAAAGTTTTAAAAATATATTACCCCATCCCCACAAATACGAAAAATTAATGTACCTAATTTGATCCTAGCAGCTACATTGCCAATTTCATCACGTGAGCGAGCAGTAGAAACCAATGCACCGGGTAAAGATGACTGCGAAGATTCATCCATAAACAAACCTGGTGCACTAATTCTGGAATCTGTGGATATTGGTGATGTTGATAAGGACGGAGAGCGCTTTGGTTCAGCAACAACATGTTGTGGGGGATTGGAGATTGCTTGATGATGGTTTCGCTGCTTAGGAGAATCAGCTATAGGTTTAGGAGGTTCCGGTATAGGTTCTGGCTCAGAGTCTGATTCAGCAACAACAGGAGGTGGGGGTGGTGGCTGCTGCTGCTGTTGTTTGATTTCCTGTAAGTGTAGTCGGGGCAGCAGATGTTCTTCTCTTTCTCTCTCCATCTGGTTAATAAAAACAAATATTTTTCATTTCTGAGAAAAGTTCATGTGGGATAAAATCTTTTTTTTACCTTTAGGTATTTTAGTTGAGAAGTTTAACCATTAACAGAATGAATAAGCCAATTAAATAAATTTAAAAAGTAAAAAGGCATATAATAATTTTTACCCTGGCAACTTCAGTTTCAGCATCAGGGTGGCCTTCATCAAAAAGCTTCCTTTTGATTTCCTCAAACTCCTCCTTTTCTCGCTGTCTATCTCTATTATCCAATTCTTTTTCTTTCTCACGCTCTTTTAATCGTCTCATCAGCCCACTGCCCCTATGATAAGCAAAATACCAGCATTTGGTTATCTTTTTATATGACTGTATTGTTCTTAGATATATTAAAGATGGGTTCTTCTATACCTAATACGCAGGAAGACTGCTACTAAGAGTGAAAAATTATCTTTAGAAAATGTCTAACACAATGCTCCAACCTTAAACTAAAATCTTAGCCAAATTGTCTCAATCAGCTCTCCTCAAATATATAACAGAAAAGTTAAGTTTAGAGAAAACACTTGAGAGTGAATGTATTTTTCTAGTGAAATCTTACTTGTAGAACTTTGGATCATCACGAAGATCATCATAGTCCTCTAAAAACTCCTTTAACCTCCTTGCTTCTCTAGCCTAAAATATATGTTTTATTATTAACACTAAGTTATGAACACTATAAATTAAAATGTATTATTTACAAAACACTACTAAGAGAACAATATTATGGTAGTAATGTATCAGCAAAACATATTCAAACTATTTTTTTCTTTCAGCCTACTAATGTCAGTCTTATGTATACATATTTTAAACATTCACTTGAAATGAGAAAATATCCATGTATACAGGAAAGAAAATTCAATGATCCTCTTCTTTAGGTTAATCAAATAAAAAATTAGATGCTATACCTCTTCTGATTTTCTTTCCTCCTCACGTTCATTTTCTTTTTCATATTCTCTGGATTTTTTTCGTTCTCTGCTTTCCCAATTTTTCAGTCTCTACCAAAAGGAATACATGAAAATTTTATAATTAGTATTTTCATTCATTAACTGTATTGATAATTACAGCAACAATGTAATTTGAGTATTATTACCTCTTGATAGGCTGCTTCTTTTTCACGCAATTTTTTCTCCAATTTCCTTCTTTCGTATGCCTCTTCTTCCTCTTCTATTTCTTTTTCTTTACGTCTGTAACAATCATATTTCTAATTTTTAAATACAACCTACACAACATTATTTCTAAATATATTAAAAAGGAAAAGTTGTGTAGCAAGTAAAAGATTCAAATTAATGCTTTCATATCAACTGTATTAATCAAACAAAATGCTTTATTTTTCTTGTACATCACTAGTAAATCCTATAAATTAACATAAATCCCTAATATTTTTGAATTACATAAGTAAGGTAATGCAAATATTGCCAGAATCAAACACAAGGATTGTTTATGCTGGACTTTGAAAATATCTAATTGCAAATTATCTTTTATTTTTGTTAAAATAGAACAGAAAGGTGTATTTAACATATAACAAAGCCCTTGCATAGCTTAAAAAGTCTACAGATGTGTAGAACCAATAACATTTTTGAAACCCTAATAGTCTACATACTTTGTAAGGAATGAAAAAAAATCAACAAACCATCATAAAAATTAACGTGAGATTATTTTACAGATAAAAAGTTTTTCAAAATGGTAAATTCCATTTCTGATTTTTGTTAATGGTAAAAGCTAGGTAGTGGTGAAATGTAAGAATAGGAAATCCAAGCCTGCAAACTTCATAGCTTCTCCAAAACTGAGCACATCTGCATTTTTCTGTATGATTTTGCATTTTAAAACATATTTCTCTGATGTTCTGCTAAAATATACACTGTTAGAAAAGAAAGTACTTAGTAATTTAAGTGTTTTAAGAAATATTTTTTTTTATTACTGCTCATCCTTGCCAATGATTGGAATCTCTATAAAAACAGCCTAAGCCAAACCTTATACTGGTTGTATGGTATAGCTAAGTCAATATTCTAACTTTCCTAGTAAGAATTCTGAAAGAATATTAAAGATGTAAGTACCTTTCCCTTGATCTATCCCTGCTGGTCATTTCTCTGGACCTTGATCGCTTTCTGGATCTTGGTGCTGGGGATACAGATCGTGACCTGGAGCGTGAAATTCTTGTGCTGGCTCTGTCTCTATCCCTGTCTCTGGTTATGTCCCTGTCTCTTTGTTCTCTGAGCCTTTCCATCCGTTCCCTCTGTCTCTTCTCTTCCATGCGCCTTTGCTCTCTTTCTCTAAGTAAATTACGTTCTCTGTCTTTGCTTTCTTTCTCTTTATCTTCATCATCATCCTTAAAAATGTACAAATATCTAGCCATTAGTCACCAGATTATTATATTAAAAATGATATCTTTTTGTTTCATCAATCATTCCACAATGGAAGATTAATATTTGTGACAAAACAAAGGGGTGAACCCTAAATTGACAAAGTACACTAAGAAGTTGAAACTACTTGAAGACAAAACAATAAGATTTTGCTAAGCTCACAAATTCAAAGAATGAAATCTTCTTACACAAGAGCATAGGAACCATGATAGCATAGATGATAATACATGCATGAGTCAAGACAATTCTCGTACAGAATCACTAAGTGAACCGACAAGTGAATGAGAAAAGAAACTTAAAGTCAACACCACAATGAAGCTAACACAGAGAATGTAACAAAAAGTTCTAGGACTTGAATTGTTTAAATGATAAATTGTATAAACAAGCATTACATGGACTGTGCATGTACTAAACAAAGGGGTGTATACTGATCTTACATATCCCTCAACTCACAGCGACCTCCCGCTGCTTTATAAAATGTCGAATCCTCACAGCAAATGCACATGGAGAAGCTATGTCAGGGCCCAAAAACTCATACGCAAGTGTGTATGCCTGCTGCTTGACATAAAAGGGGCCATTATGCTTCTTAATGGCCTTTTTATTCAGGCCAAATTATTTACAAAAAGATTATGCAATAAAACATATAATAGTTGTTTTTAAATTATTAGTGAACTTTTAACATTAATATTTGTAAAAATATACCAAAACAATGAGCTGTTCAGGGTGTTAAAAAAAAACAATCATGTATATAAGTTAACATTTTGTTATGAAAACATACAAAGTTATCTTGAAAAAAATTATACAGGTGGTTTTATAAAATCATGTTTAGGACAACCATGCACTACCTCAACTCAGATTAGAAGCAAGCACATGGCTTGCTTTACTCCGCTGATCCAAAAAATCTGCACAATGACACTGTCATTTTCAAGGTAAGCCAAAGACACGATGTCTACTGTTGTTTTACTAACCGGTTTCTAACAGCGCCCAAGGAATTTAAACTGCTGTCACAAAATGTAAGGTAGAGGCACTCACCTTTTAAAAAATGTATCAACAATCAGTCTCCAAGCAAGTTTACATTAAAAAAAAAAATTTACTGCTCATCTTAAGTTATTTACTGCTTCTTTTAAGTACAATTATTGAAATATCTTTTGAAATTGAAAAAGAGTCTTAGAATCTTGAATTTTTACTCAAGCACCAGCCAGCACAGAAGAGAATGAGTGAGTTTATTTTTCTTTTAAACGTGTATGCCTAACTTCACTAGTTTATTATCTTCAGGTTGCTTTTTTTTAAAAAAAAAAGGGAACATCAGAATCAAATGTACACCACTAAGGTTTTACCTCAGTTCACCAGACCTCCCTCAGACTAGCTGTATTGAGTTAGGTAACTAGATAAACATGTTATCCAAACACTTACCACCTCCAGCACTTTGAATATATTTATGCATGTGTCTCGGCGGCTTGCCATTTAGCAGAATCTAGTGGTTTTTTGGTAACAAAAAATGCCTATTAAAATTTCTCATATAGAGAAAGATAATTGTTACAACAATAAAGTTTACAATAAAGAAATTTTATTCTATTGGGCTCCACTGTGAACAAAGGAGGGAATGTTTTTTAAATCCTATCTTTCTGAACAAAATCTTTATTTTATGACGGCTCATATTGAAACTAGAAAAAAAAAATTTCCTCTGAACACTGCAATTGAATAAACAATTTGAGATTGTTGACTTCTTTGATCTGTAGTGTAGATAAACTGTGGACCAAAACTTTTGGAGTTATGGGAGAAAAGAAAATATGCCAAAGAAGAGAGATCCGTGACCAGAATGATGACGAAGAAATTCACCCACCTTGTGACGATCTCGAAATTTATTAATTTCTCTGTTGATGATCTCTCTTTTTTCATCTTCCATCTCCATATCATCAAAACCCTAAAAATATATAATGAATGATTTTTAAAACATTTATCAAAACATTGGCATTTTTTCTTTTTAAAATAACATATTTTACACAATAAATACAAGAAGGCTTCTTACAGTGTCTTTAGCATGCAGAAGAAGATCTTTATCTTTTTTAGGCAACACCTTCTCTTTTTCTTGTGCTGTGAATAAAAAGGTTTTCAGATAAGCCCTATAATATGATTAATTTGCAACATAGCAAAGAAGAAACTAAAAGCAAAACACATCAAAGAATTTTTTTTTTTTTAATTTACATAAAACATTTTTAGACTAAAATAGTTTGCATACCATTAGTTACAAACATGTGATCTTAATCCCCACAGTAGGGAAAAGTAAAGTTATATAAGGCGAAGCAGAAAATAATAAACAGCACTATGGATTTATCAACAAAGGTGAAATACCTTTTATTGTGTTTTTTTTGATAATCCACATCAGGAAAAGAAAGACATTTTTTTTTATATATTACACCTTAAACATACCTGGTTCAGAAAGTTTAATGGGTTCCTTCGCTAACTCAAATGCATACTCCCTCATAATAGCTTCAAGACCAGCAGATGCCACTCTATCTTCACGTTTACTATCTTCATCTAGTTCCTCAGAGGATTCTTCCTTAGTTTCCTCTTCTTTTTCCTTTTTCACTTCTGCTTCTTCCTTCTCTTCTTTGGAGTCTCCATTTTCTGTAGACTCTTTTTTATTGGCACTTTCAGCTCCTTTTTTCTTTTTACGATATTCATCTAGAAGAGTTTTTGTTTTAGTGTCAACTTTGACCTGGTAATAGTATAAAGAACATTTATTTGTGATCTTAGTGTATTCAATTCATACTGGAATTAAATAACTTGCAATATTGAATCTTACCATTAGCTTCTTATCTGCTATTTGCCATTCATTGAGTAACCGAATACACCGTAAAGTTGCTTCAGGTTCTTCGTATTCACAAAAGCCAAAAGCTGATCAAAAAGAAAACAAAAGATTAAACCTGGCAGAATATAAAACATACTTAAGATACACAATTTGTAAATAATTTTAAAGTACCTTGCAATTTGCCAGAAGCACCTTGTACTCTCTTCCAGCTAAGAACATTGCCGCACCTTTGAAGCATCTGTTTAATCATCATATCTGGTGCTCTTTCACTAATATTTCCCACAAAAACTGTGGTCACAGGAGGCTTTTCTTCTTTTGATTCAGACTTTAAACAGTTAACAAAAAAGATTACACTACTTATCCAATAATAAAGTTTTTACTAATGAAAAGATCTCTAAAGATTATCACAAGATATAAAAAAAAAGGAAACAAAAAACTATAAAGCTGATTTAGCTATGATATTGAAGTTTGTATATAATTCAATCATGAAAAAATTCCTCAACCTGTTTTAAGTAAAAAAAGCCTTCATAGCAACGTCACAAAAATAGGCCCCTTGCATATACCAAACAAGATAATAAAAAAAAGTAGTTAACTTGAGTCAAACAATGTGAGAACACACACACATACATAAATACCTTTGGAATTTCTTGGGGCACAAGCTTGTTTTGCTTAATTTGTGGCTGCATTTGCATTTGTGGAATCTGAGTAGTCATCATATTCATTGGTCGCATCATCTAAGATCAAGGTTTTAGGTTTTAAAATATCCTCTCAGAATACAGGCATTTAGATATAAGTATACAATTTTAGTATCCCACTACCCAATAACACTGTGTATACTTACTGGAGTCATCATGCCCATTTGCATAGGCATCATTCCAGGCATGGCTGTAAAAGATGAAATTTAAAAATTGTGAAAATACTGTTTTTTTTTCAAAGAAAATCACATTAAAACTAAAACCCTTAAAACATTGTTACATATTGTTTTCAAAATTAAAACTAACTTATTTTAAGCCTTTCATAATATATATATTTAAAAATTAATAAAAAATGATTACTCATGGGGGTAAAAGCAAAGCTTTGTGGCATCATACGAGGCCCCATTCCTGGCATTCCCATCGGTGTTCTACCTGGAAATGACATGATCTGAAAAGACATTAAAAGTTGTATAGGCTGTAAGTTGAAATTGTTAAAACCCTGCTATAATAGTTAATTACTAATAGACTGTGAAAACGTGAAAAATGAGATATTATTATAATTCACTTTAAGTTCATACTTGCTAAGCTACATAAATCAAGTAGGCTTAAAATAATTTGGTCTAGGGCCTATGCACTCTTTTAAATTAACAGGGATAAATATCAGGAGAAATACCATTTGTATTTTAATCAGTTATTACTCATGTTTCTATAATTAAGAACAAAGAAGAAAAAGACATGTTTCCATCACATTTTTTTTCTGTTTTTAACATCACAGGCAAAATCTAGGAGGAGGTAACATGACTTTTTTCTTTCTGCAAATTTGTCAAAAAACTTGCAATCAAACAAATCAAGCTTCTGTAAGTCATATTAGATCTAGAAATCTAATTGTTATCTAGTCTAGAATCTACTAATCTAGATTCTAAGATTAGCGAGCAGCTTGCCAGTTTCTCTCAGGGAAACATTTTTTCTCATTTTATTTGCAGCCATGAAATCATGGGCTGTTGCTTGCTAGTCCGGTTTATTTTCTGGTTTTATTGTTTTCATTTGATTTTCTAGACTAAAATCTAGTCTAGAACTAAACAAAGCTGTAGAGCATAGTGTATCATTTATACTGTCTACCTAGACTCTATTTTATTTTTATTTTACGGTTGAACGTAAAGTCTAAGTGTAACTGTAGTCTAGTTCTGTATCCACTCGTGTACTGCGGCGTAGGGCAGGTTGTTTTTCTCGGCGAAGGTCTAGCCCGCAAGCTTGCAACTCAGTTTATGTAATAAAACGAATAGATCTAGATCTACGTCTTACATACAATGAGTAAACTACGTCCGAATATTTAACTAATTTAAACAATAAAAATAAACGTTTTTAGGTCAATATTACCTGTAAATGTTTTAAAATGTTCAGCCGCTCAACTCAATAACTTGCCAACAGAATATTCAAGATGGCCGCTACCAAGCAATATTTGATGGCCGGATTTTGTTGTACAGGATGGTAAATGACGTCATTTTAAATTTGTATTATTAAGAATCTAGTCTTAAGTCTAGATCTAGATATCTAGATCTAGACTAAGGTTTTAAAATCATAGAAACGAAATTAATTTTGATGCATCATTTGTATAACACGGTTGATTTTAAAAAATTATAAATTAGATTTAGATAGGCCTAGTCTAGATTTAACTAAAAGAAAAAAAAGATTAATAGGCCTGTCTCCTTTGGGCTTTGGTCCTTTAGATTTTCCTTTACTAAAAAAAAAGACGTAAGCCTACACCGTACACAGTCAGTCTCAGAGTCAGTGCACCCTGTCAAGTGCAACATCTCTTTTATCCTAAATACTAAATACTGTTAGTAGAATAGATCTAGATCTAGATCTACAATAAAAATAAATATCAGAATAGATTTAGACTAGCTAGGCCGCCTAGGCCTATTTCAACTAGATCTAGAAATCTAGTAACTAGACTAGATCTAGACTCTAGTATTTAAAATAAAGATTAAAGATCAATGCACTTGTGTAAAAACTTGTATTTAGACCTAATCTAGATCTAGAATCTAGATCTAGATTCTAGATCTATGTCTTCTTACACACATGACTGACCTGGTTTTTTTTTATTTCGGCCTAAAATCTAGATCTAGATCCATATCTTAACAATTTTTTAACACACTGACACACTGCCATATTATATTGAATCAATTAAATAATATTTAAAAAAAGAACTTAGGTTTTGTGTTAATCAGAAGGTATTTTTATTTCCAGGAAAATGAACTTTTGACAAACTTAACAATATATTATATATACCAGCTAGGAATGCTGTGTTAAGAAAGGTTGATGTAAGATGGAAAACATTACAGATGTCCACATCACATCTTTAAAACAGTCCAAATATTTAACAGCTCATTCTTTACATTATGTACAGGTAATTTTAATATGAGCTTTTTTATGCATTAGTATTGGCATGCTAAATATCATAAAACAATTTGTTTACATGTCAAGGGAGATGGGAATCATACTATTGTTTAGGTTGTGTGTGGTAGTGGTTCTTGTTTTGTTTCTTAAATAATTAAAATAAATTTTATACACAAGATTCTGAGCTAGAAATTTACACATTTTTGTCTCCCTTTATCAAGCAAAATATTTGATAAAATTGAATGTTTATTAACATTAAAGAAAGATAAATGAATATTGCTTTTTTATTGAATAAATTAATAAGGTTTAAAATCAATAGTTTATTTTTCTTGATGTTTTCATAATACATCAGTTTTCATTTTATTTTGTAAGATATTTATGTTGATAAAAACAAAATGTCATGAAATTTCTATCATATTTAATAGTACATTATATATTTGTTTAGAATTTAAAAAATGGACATAAAAAACATTAATTTCTAAAACTTACACCTTACAACATCAGTAGTTTAATTAAGCAAAGTATAACTCATTTATTCCATAATTAATTATCATTGCTATTGTAATGTATGTGTAGTCAGATAATTGTTATAAGTAAATACTATTGTTTTTTTTTTTTGCAGTCTGAAAAGAAAAAGGTGTGTGATTGTGTAACTGAACATTCCGAGTGAGTTCATTAATTACTTGTTAGTTTTATTTAAATAATCTACTTACGTCACACCTTGTTTCTTGTTTTGCAACAATGAGTCACAGGATAAAGGGTTTTATTTTTGTGTTGTAGTATCAAAGATAAATGCATCAGAATTTGATCTGCACTGTTGATGTATGTTAAGATATGTTATTTCTTTCTCATTTTTAGTGTCTCCATACTGCTGTTTAATTCCTCAAGAAATGTCTTTATATTTGTGAAACAGTTCAGACCAGGTAAGCAGTATAGAATTATAAACTGCTTAACTGTAGATTGACCATGTTTCTGACAAATTATAGGCCTAAGCTTGTTAAATTATATATATGAAAGATGGGAGAGGAGTTATTTTATGCTGGGTATCTGCAGAGGCGTAGCGAAGGGGGGTGCGGACAACACCGGGCGACACCATTTAGGGGGGTGACACCAAGGCAAAAAATAGCAAAATATATAGAGAAAAACGTGAGGGGGGTGCAAATTGAAAGTTTGAGGGGGGGTGCAAATCGAAAATTTGAAAGTTTGTCCCCGGGAAGGGTCACTACGCCTCGGGGGGGTGACACCATTAAGTGTCGCATCGGGTGACACCCGACCTCGCTACGCCACTGGGTCTCTGTATTATATATTGTATTTCATTTTATTTTTTAACTTGACGTTTGTTCAATATATGAAGTCTGGGAGGGCAGTAGCATAACTCAGCAATTAGAGAATAATTATTATCTATTTATAACTATAATTCGCGGCCCCATGTGATTTGGGCACAAAAGGTAAAAGATTATGATAATTATAATTCAACTTTCAGAGGGCCTAATTATGTTTCAGCTTTCTGTATGATCTATGGCCTGTGTGTAATCTTGTGTATGTAATTTATTCTAATAATGAATGACCCAGATGTCTATGAAAAATAATAATTTATTCAGTGTGTTTTAAATTATTTTTTTTTTAAATTTGTATATCATTGTTTAAATTAGAGTTAAAAAAAACTATTTGTATTATATTTTAAACAATAGCTGTATAATATCATATAATTAGTCATATAATTAGTATCTCATTTAATGAAACTATTTTTATCTACATCAGGCCTGCATCTTTACATATACAAATTAGAGCAATTCATCACCAATGCTTTTAACGACCTCTTTAGCCATGTATATTTATATCTTACAACTAGTTCTAAATCACCAATATTTATAAATGACCTCTTCAGCCACACATCTTTACATATCATAATTAGAGCAAATTAATCACCACCATTTTAAATGACCTCTTCAGCTGTATATCTTTACAACAGCAGTACTGAAGTTTTGGGCGAGAATGAAGTGGTAAACACGCTGCGACACCCGGGGTCATTAGGTGTAACAATTGAGCTATGTGCTGGCCTGGTGGACAGGGACGAGCCACTGGCCGACATAGCCAGGGCAGAGGTCCTTGAGGAGTGCGGCTATCTGGTCCCAGAGGGGAGCTTGCGGAAAATTACCTCTTGTCGGTTGGTAACTTTAATGGTATTTGTGTGTTGGTAACTTGACTGGTATTTGTGTTGGTAACTTTACTGGTATTGTGTGTTGGTGACTTTACCTGTATTATGTGTTGGTAACTTTATGTGTGTTGGTAACTTTACTGGTTCTGTGTGTTAGTAGCTTTACTCTGTGTTGTGTGTTGGTAACTTTACTTGTATTTGTGTGTTGGTAACTTTACTGGTATTGTGTGTTGGTAACTTTACTGGTATTTGTGTGGTGGTAACTTTACTGGTATTTGTGTGTTGGTAACTTTACTTGTATTTGTGTGTTGGTAACTTTACTGGTATTGTGTGTTAGTAACTTTACTTGTATTTGTGTGTTGGTAACTTTACTGGTATTTGTGTGTTGGTAACTTTACTGGTATTTTTGTGTTAGTAACTATACTTGTATTTGTGTGTTGGTAACTTTACTGGTATTGTGTGTTGGTAACTTTACTGGTATTCTGTGTTGGTAACTTTACCTGTATTGTGTGTTGGTAACTTTTACTTGTATTGTGTGATGGTAACTTTACTGGTATTTGTGTGTTGGTAACTTTACTGGTATTTGTGTGTTGGTAACTTTACTGGTATTTGTGTGTTGGTAACTTTACTGGTATTTGTGAGTTGGTAACTTTACTGGTATTGTGTGTTGTTAACAACTAACTTTACTGGTATTGTGTGTTGGTAAATTTACATGTATTTATGTGTTGGTAACTTTACTTGTTCTGTGTGTTGGTAACTTAACTTGTATTATGTGTTGGTTTGTAACTTTGCTGGTATTGTGTATTGGTAACTTAACTTGTATTGTGTGGCAAAGTTTTGGTAACTTTACTTGTATTGTACTTTGGTAACTTTATTGTGTGTCGGTTATTACTGTGCATTGGTAAATTTAATAATATTTTGGTGCTGATAGCTTAACTGGCATTTTAAAGTGTTATTATGGAAAAGTGGTCTGGACTTGGTAATGTGTTATGTCAATTACTTGAACTTTACAATTAAAGAGGTGTTTTAAGTTTTGAAATGAAAACACTATTTTGCAAAGAATCTTTTGTAAAAAGTTTAAATAAATGAATTCCTTAAGACATCAGATTAGTTTTTAGCCATGGATGAAAATTCAAGGCTTGTTTACTTAAGAAAACCACAAAAGTTTAAATAAACTATAGATGGCGCCACATTACTGTAATAAATTATAACGAATTGTAAATAAATTGCCTTTCTATAAATAAATAATTTATTATGATTTGTATAATTATTTAAAAATGGGTAACTAATTTGATGAAGAAAAAAATGTAGTTAAACATAATAACACAAGACAAGCTTGAAATATTTCTCATTATATTGTTTATTATTAATTTTTTATTCATTTCTAGGAATTCCTATGGTTGTTGTGTTTGTATCTTATGAAAAAAATATGTGCATGTTTTTCATTAGCAGATTTCTAACAAAGAAAAGTTTTGCCAATTGGAGTGTTGCCAGATTGTAATAGTAATTTTATATTTGGCAGAAATGGCTCCAGCATTACGGGAGCACTGGTGACTTTGTTCTACGCACAAGTGACAGATGAGATGAAAGTGAGCCAGGGAGGTGGGCTAGAGGAGGAAGGGGAGTTGATTGAAGTTGTTGAACTGCCAGTAGGACAAGCTTTGGATTTGATCTATGATGAGAGTGTCAACAGGGAAGCAACTCTGTTGCTTGCTTTACAATGGTTTTTTAGTGAAATCTGGCCAGTTTTGAAGAAAACCAACATTTCTGGAAACCTCCTTTAGAAATATTTTTTAAAAATCCATTAAATCTAGATCTATACCAAAGACATAAAGAGCTAACTTAATAGTGTGTTTGTTTACTAAAAGTGTGTCTACACAGCAAAAGATAGTGTATAGGAGCAAAATTTTTATGTCTAGTTGCTGATTTGTCCATTTTTTTCTATGGTTTGAGGATGTTAGAAGTGAATGGTATTGTTTTCATGTGATGAGCTTGGATATAAATAATGATAGTAATTTATTCTGTCAGTTTCATTTGTAACAAATTAAATAAAGAACACAAATATCTAAAACAGTTTTGACTTTGAAATATTTTATTGTCTTCTGTACTGTGTGTAGAATAACAATTAAAATATTGCTATTCTTTGATTTATATATATGTAATTGATATATATATATATATATATATATATATATATATATCGCTTTCCTAGAACCAGCCTGTTCTAACTCCATTGTTTAGTTTATTGCCAGATGTATACATCCTTGTGTTCTAAATATACTAGCACATGGCATAAAATTTCGTGGTCATCTCTCACCTTGTTACACAACTCGTAATTTTCACCAAGTTCTTAATATATGAATGGTAAGGAAAACAACACTTTAAAGCCTTGTTGTGAACATTTTTGAGAAGTGGAGTTAGAACTGTATGTATATATATATATATATATATAACCAAAATGTATGTAATTTAAAATAAATTTATTTTTAATACTTCCTGGCATAGGCAATAGACCTGCAAGATTATATATATATATATATATATATATATATAAATATATATATAAATGTATATAGTTTAACCATGTTGTTTGATAACTACATATAGCTCATTCAGTCCTAAATCTCTAACCCTTATTGGGTTTACAGACATTAAGCATTTTATCTGATTTATTAGTAATAATGGACATCACTTTATTTGATGCGGTCTTTGGTACAATGCATGATCATTTTTATCCACCGTTTAATTAAGTTTCCCTCAATTAAATTTATTGCATCTCATTTGCATAAATCAGCGTGGCTCTGTTTCAAGGAAAAAATAAAATCTTATATAAATGCAATTTAACAAGAATCAGTATCTAAGAGCTAACTAGCAGCGACGTCAGATAGAGGCTGAATATCCTAAAGAAGTTGTCAATGAGTCCTCGGTTTAAATAATGGACGTTGTCGTAAACTGTGTGCCATACACCGGGAAAGGGCGTGGATATGAGATGAAGAACGGGAACTCCTGTTGGAACAAAGTAAAAATAAATTTCATGAGTTATCGGACTTTGATTACATTTTTTTTCACCCATCGTTTAGTTTTTGGAATAAACTTTCGATTTGGACAAACTAATCAAATAATTATTTACTAATGGCTGGTTTAAAAAATGCTTTGATTATTCTCTCAAACTATTAAATCATGCTACTGAAATCTGTAAACATAAAAATAATTGATGTTTGCTCTCTATTGGTAGCTGAATTTGGAGGGGGCTGGTTTTCAGTGTCTCTTCCAGATATTTTTCTCCGGAGTGGGGGGGGAGGGGGGGGGGGCGGACTAAAAAAGTATATATTTTCTAAATAAATTCCATTTCTTTCGGATGGGGGGGGGGGGGGGGGGGGGGCGGTAGACTTTCTTCGCCCCCTCACCCCGAAGAGATGACGGGAAGAAACTCTGGTATCGTACGCTGTATTGTATATCGCTGTTGGATGGTAATGAAAATTGAGGTATTGGTGAGTCTGACTTTCAGTGACGATGGGAGAGTGGATGACGTCAAAGCATGTTGTTAGGTAATAGGTAGCCTAAACTAAAGTAAGTGGGGATACTGTGTCCAGGTTTGCTCATTCAAGAAAAGAACTCTCATTACGGTCAATTTACCATCAAGTGACCTTTTGATAAGTTTCGGTTACCATGTCAAAGGTCAACTGGTAACGTTTACCGGAAAAATAGACCTACCTTGCTTAACTCCCTATTGATGCTCCTTACTAATTGTTTTTACTATTGTAATAAAAAAAAAAGCGTGAATACTCCCTGTCCCCCCCTCCTATTGACTTAGATGACCCCCACCCCTTTCCATGATGTACGCTATACCGTTCACATTTTCCAGTTAACATATCAATACCATTAAAGGGAAGCTACTCGTGTCTATTTATAAATCACATGATTATCTACCCTGTAGTTTTGGTTGGACTCGCTCACACGGGGCCTATTTCAGGAGAATGTAAAAAACCGACCGAATCAGAATCGACGCGGAAGAATTTAACCACGGCTATTGATTGTTTGACTTCGTAAAGGTTTCAAATGGCCAGATAAATACAATGGCTTGGGTAGGCTTGCCTTTGTGAATGAATGGCGTGTGATCGTCCTCTACCATCTCGGCCATACCGGATGCGTCAAAGATGGTGCGCGTGTGTCTTCTACTCAGCTGACGAGAGGTTCTTAGACATTGTTCTGTGAATTTAAAAACATGGGATATTTTAGGATATCATTAAACATGGGATATGTGACAGGGGTCTCCAAACTTTTCAGTCCGATGGCCGCATCAACTATCCAGGACCAGTTTCTTCCAGGCATGTCTTTGATTTTTCTGGGCAAAGTTCCTCAGCCATCACTAACAAACGTTTTTTCCGTGGACAAAAAGATCTCCGCGGGCCGGATGAGAGGACATCGCGGGCCGCATCCGGCCCGCGGGCCGTAGTTTGGAGACCCCTGTGTTAGTCTATCATCAAACATTGAATATTTTTGGCTATCACAAAAAACAATGGAATATTTTAGGCTGCTCCAAAAAAATAAAACATTTTTAAAAAATGGGATATTTTAGTCTATCATAAAACTTGGGATATTTTAGGCTATTACAAAACATGGGATATTTTAGGCTATTACCTAAAAAAACATTTTTTCTTCTTCGTTCTTAATAGGTTGATAGTGTTGATAGGTATTTCCTTCAACACAATTAAGGTGGAAGAGTCATTGAATTTACGGGGGATGGACACTGGTTAAATGTTATATTTTCTTACATAAATTTTGTTTTTCAATCTGGGGGAGGGTGCGACTACGACGTGCACTGTGGCGAAGAGATGCCTGAAAGAAACCCCCGGCACAAACTTCCTATATACGTGAAATATTATTGTTTCAGGCCATGCTCAGTAAATTAAGTTAAGATGTATCATTTTATGAGAAGGACAATGGCTGGATGGGCTAAGGCATTACTATCAATACAATAACCATAACCGTCAATCGTGGCGCTAATCATACATGTATAGCGCTAGCCTTGATGCTAATCCTTGCATCAAATGGGATACCTTAGAAAAACAACACACAATTAGATTCGATTTTATGGCGTTGGGTATAACAGCTCAAGTCTTTTTTTTATCAACGATGAAACATATTCAGTGGGGAAACGTATACAGCTAATCTACTAGTATCTGTTGGTTACCCTTTCGAATAATACGGGGGGTGTGGGGGGGGGGGGTGGATGAAGGGAAGGTCCATATGGTAGGTAAAGTAGAGTTCATATGTTTCAGCAAATGAAGGAATAGTGTTGTCATCAAAATGCCCCGACGCCTATACATTCCCTAACGCAAGCTTGGTTGAATTAGGGAAGGGCAATAAAAAAAACCGGGATCCGAACTCGAGACTTAAGTTTTAACAATTAAATATATATATATATATATATATATATATATATATATATATATATATATATATATATATATATATATATATATATATATATATATATATATATATATATATATATATATATATATATATATATATATATATATATATATATATATATATATTTCTATGGAGATTCAACACTGGAGGCGCCTGTCAGAGCTGGTCCATTAAAACACACGTAGACAGGAAAGCCCAGTGGGAACAGAAACTATTAGCCAACGTTTCTTCTTGGACTTCCGCGGAAAAACCATAACGTATTTTAGTTCTGATTTATGACCCGCCTACTTCCGTCCCTTCACTTTAGCTCCGCGTCATTAGTGTGGGTAATTACAAGTGTAAGTCTATTTATAGCTTGGGTGTTTTCCCCGAGGGCACGCAAATGGTCGTGAGTTTCTGATATCTTTGTTTACGTGGTGTGGTTTTGGGTTGTACTTTAATGACCGGTGGGGGTGGGAAGGAGATAGGAGAGCGGGGGGAGGAGAGAGAGGGGAGAGAGAGGAAGAGAGGGGAGGAGAGAGGGGGGAGAAGGGTATATAAAGAGGGGAGGAGAGGGAGAGAGAGAGAAAGAGAGAGGAAGAGAGGGGGGAGGAGAGAGAAAGAGAGAGGGGAGAGGGAGAGAGATAGGGGAGAGGGGTAGAGAGAGGGGAGGTTAGAGAGGGAGGAGAGGTAAGGAGAGAGGGAGGGAGAGAGAGAAAGAGAGAGGAAGAGAGGGGGGAGGAGAGAGAAAGAGAGAGGGGAGAGGGAGAGAGATAGGGGAGAGGGGTAGTAGAGAGAGGGGAGGGTAGAGAGGGAGGAGAGGTAAGGAGAGAGGGAGGGAGAAAGAGAGAGGGAGGGAGAGAGAAAAAGAGAGAGAGGGAGAGAGAAGAGATGGAGAGGGTAGAGAGAAAGAGAGAGGGAGAGTGAGGGGAGGAGAAAGGTGTGAGAAAGGGGAGGAGAGAGGGAGAGAGAAAGAGAGGGGCGAGGAGAAACAATGAGAAAGAAAGAGAGAGGGGAGGGAGAAAGAGATGGGGAGAGGGAGGTGAGAGAGAAGCGAGGAGTGAGGAAGAGCCGAGAGCTATTAGAATAGATCACGCGATATTAAGAGGGAGTTGTCAACTGCTGTGAGGCAATGTGGTTGAGGAGGTAGCACAGAAAGTAGCAGAGTTCAAATCTCAATGTTAAACTCTTCTTCTTAAGCCTAATTATAGTACGCGAGACCACGTGATATGGAAAGTAGAGAGCATGGTCATAGTACACACACAATTCAAGAATCTCTTCATAGGCCTTGGTTTAACAAATAGCTGGACTCTACTTCATCTGGACAACTGACCCACCTATCTGTTCATCACAAGAAGACAACAACACACCACCAATAGACACCCCAGTCGCCAAGACACCCTCAGTGATATCACCCTCCCTATCAGACCCCAGACATTTTACCTTGCGTGCGAGACAGACATTACATGTAAGATACACCCCCTCTGTCGCTAGCTATAAATAGACACTCGCCCCCCCCCCCCCCTCCTGACACGTATGTGTCATGTGTATGGTGCGAGCTTTTTTTAAACAAAAATATGTTCATTCCAGAACACGGGAAGTAGAGTTGACCTGCCACACACGGTCAAGTCACGTGGTGAGGAGATAAGTCACGTGATGAGCACAACGCCAATTTTGCATGTCTCACGGCGACGCCCACAAAACCTTATCACCAGCATCGGCTGATCTTCTTGGTGTGTTATGGTGACATTTCACGGTTTGGTGAGGTTTTTACAATGTACAAAATATTCGAGTTTTGAATATCATCGAGTTTCTAGTTGCAAACGGTTCGGTCCGGTCTTTACACCATACGAACATAAAACAATAAACGTTTTTGTAAAGGTGGAAAACATAGGGTTAAACAATACATCAGCGCAGTGGCGTAGCAAGGTCGGGTGTGGCACTTAATGGTGTCACCCCACCAGAGGCGTAGCGACCCTTCCGGGGACAAACTTTCAATTTGCGATTTTCACCCCCCCCCCTCAAACTTTCGATTTGCATACCCCCCCCCCCCCTTCCTCAAACTTTCGATTTGCACACCACCCCCCCCCCCCTCAAACTTTCGATTTGCACCTCTTGAAAGATTATTTAACACTCGTATTAATTACTTAATTAAGTGGAATTATAATTTTTCTTTATATATTTTGCTATTTTTTGCCTTGGTGTCACCCCCCTAAATGGTGTCACCCGGTGCGGTCCGCACCCCCCGACCCCCCCCCCCCTCGCTACGCCTCTGCACTAGCGTCTGTCTACTCTATGAGGCGAGCGTTGGGGGACACTGTCTCTCACTAAATATTTTAACCATACGGAATCAGCAGACCTTCCTAGTGAGCAGAATTTCTTTCAGGCATCTCTTCGCCTCCACGAAGAAAGTCTACACCCCCTTTCCCTCGAACGAAATAGAATTTATAAAGAAAATATATGCTTTTACCAGTGTCCACCCACCCCCCTACGAAAATTTAAAGTGCCCCCCCCCCCTCCCTTCTGGTGGAAAAAGTCTGAATGAAACACTGCTAGTGAGTTTCTGGCGATAAACGGTTTGTCCGAGTGTTTACACTATACGACCAGAAAGAAGATCTTGATTTCGGTAATGTTATTAAGTGAGTTAAGTGAAAAGCATGTTTAGCTACGTATTACACCCAACGCCGTAGCGAATACTTTGGGCAGGTTCACAATTTTCTCTTAACTGAAAACAATTTGTCATGTCGAGATTTTGCAGACCATGCCAACAAAAATATAACCACAAAAAAAAAAAACAAAAAAAAAAAAACAACAACCAAAAATAAAAATAAACGCGGCGTTCCTGGGGCCGACACCCCCCCCCCCTTGTAACGCCACCGATTACAATTTGTTATGCTCGAGATTTAGCACACCCCACCAACAAAAAATGTGCATAAAAAAATCAATGCGTCGTTTCTGGTGTTGATTCCCCCACCTCCCACCTCCCCCAAGTGACCTAGTTACGCCCCTGATTATATTTTTCATACTCGAGATTAAGCAGATCATGCCAACAATAAAAAAAACAACAACAACAAACAAAACAAAACAAAACAACAATGCGTCGTTTCTGGGGTGGATCCCCCCCCCCCACCTCCCCCACAGTAACCTAGTTACGCCACTGATTA